>NW_009912252.1:0-19014 GCF_000696875.1 Nestor notabilis
GACGGCAGAGCCCTAGAGGTGAGCTGCTCTTGTGCTGCCCCAGGAGCAGGTAACTCCGAGATTCGGGACGTTTGGCTCGTGGGTTTTTGCCCCCATGCACACACGTTCTAAAGTCACTTCTCAGTAAGCTTTCTACTCCCAATTCAATCGTAGGATAAGCACTGCCATGGTAAGATGGGATAGTAGGTCTGGCTGTCGAATTTTTGCAACTCCTTTTTGCCTTTGTTTATGCATTTGCCCTTTATAGCTGCTGGGAGAGGAAAGCACGTCAGGTGTTCTCCCCTTGCTGTCACTATGATCCGGGCTTTAGTCCATAAACAGATTTCCAAGGAAGAGGAGAGTGTTGGGCTCCGTAACTCCAGGAGGCTGAAAGAGGCCACGTGGAATTACTGAGCCTGAATCTTCCTGTCACCTTGCTCCCAGCCACGTCCTTCCTGTGCCAGCCCCAGCATGAGCCCACGGTGAACTGGCTGGCAGGAACCACAGGCTCCTTGGGAGAACAGCCCAACAAGGAGCAGAGCGTGTGCTGAGTTACTGCACTGAGCTGGCTCAGCAAAGGCCTGCCAGAGTGGGAGCAGAGAAAGAGCTGGTCAGGAAGGGAGAGAGGTGCTCTGCTCCCTTCGCTATGCCTTCTCAGGCCAGTACCTCTCTGGTTTTTGTTTTAATGTGATGGAGGAAACAAAAGCTCTATCACGTTAAAGCCTAGAGACAGAAGCCTAAGTGAGGCTCATGTTAACTCAGTGGGGTCTTTGGAAGACACTCTTAGGTGTTAAGGGAAAACGTAGGGATGCTTTTGGTCTGATTGAAAAAGCCATAGCTTTTTTGTGTTCACAGGTGAGGGGAAGATTTCTAGTTCTCAGCTGACCAGAGAGCCTTGGAGATGTCAGCATGGCCTCATGTAGTTCCCGCAGCTTCTCATGAGGTGGTCATCAGGTATGACCCTGTGCTGGCACGTCGTGATGTGCCCAGGGCTGTGCAGGTAGAAAAATCCAGGGGAACATTTTGTCCTGAACAGCAGCTTTTCCTTTCCTTTTCTGTTACTGTGGCTCAGAGGTGTGCTGGTGGTGTCTCCCTTGGGTGGTGCTGTGAGAGAGGCGTTAAAGGGGTACCTGTAGTTCACTGTAGTAGTTTTTCAGGAAGAATGTAGAATCTAGAACACCCCTTTAACAGCACCCAGTGTTCAGAGATGATTTGCTAGAGGGTTATCAGCTGTACCACAGCTGCTGTCAGAAGGGGCATTTGTAACACACAACCATCTAAAGAGCCTTTTGAGGGGAGCTCAGCACGTGGCTGTGGGGGTCATGGATTCAGTCCTCAATCATAGAAATGTCTCTCAAGTTGGAAGGGACCCGTAAGGAGCACTGAGTCCTGTTCCTCACAGGAATATCTGGCACTAGAGCATATCAGTGAGAGCATTGTCTGGGTGCTCCTTGACCCCTGACAGGCTCCTCCCTGGGGAGCCTCTTCCAGGGACCCTCCTAGCGAAGAGCCTTTTCCCGATGTCCAGCCTGCACTTCCCCAGGAGCAGCTGCATTCCATTTGCTCATGTCCTGTTGCTGGTCACCAGAGCCAGGGGGCCACGAGCAGCATTCCCTCCTGACAGGCCCAGGAACCATGGCCCTCGTTGCCTGTTTTGGAGCTGTGCTGATCTTAACGCCATCCATTCTGCAGCTCACTGTAACCAGTGCAGAGTCCTGGCTTTTCTGCTGTGGTTTGGAATTAAGAGTTTATTTCATCACCTGTATTAGCTGTTGATGAGCACAAAAAGGGAGACTGAAATAGCAGCAGCAGTGTTGGGGTAGGCAGCGAGGTCACCAGAGGGAAGTGTTTTGCTTTTGGTTCATACTCAAGTAACATAAGGACTGATACTGAAAGTTTCTGAAGAAGAGGAGCACAAGACATGATAGGAAAATATGCCAGTCTGGGCTGGTCACATCTGAAATGGGGCTGGTCTGAATGCCTCCTGTCTGCAGGTGTGAATTTGCTGCTGTGGGGCAGTCATGGGAAAGAAATAAATGACACTTGCTGACCTGTGGCCTGGGTTTAGAGCTTTGTACCTCCTGTCCAAGTGATTAGGATACCAGTAGTCACCCTGTATTTGTGTGGGAAACGCTGTTTAGGCCAGATGTCTGCCCCAGAGAATGGTGATTCCTGAGTACCCCTGTTCGAGTTCTGGCCGTGCACGTGGATAAACCTCTTCTCTCATCCTCTCTTGTGGTCTTAACAATGTGGGAAGAAGCTCCAGTGAGATGCTGGTCATCTCGCCTCTTGCGAGTCTGAGCTTGGGTGGCCAGAGGTGTTTGTGGTTGTGGAGGAGCACTCAAATCACACTGCTCTTGTGGAAGGTTTGCCAATGGTACTGAAATATCTCGGTAGTTACAGTTTTGGGGGAGGAGGAGTAAATATGAGCTGCTTGTTGGCTTGGGTATGTCCCTGCCCAGGGCAGGGGGTTGGAACTGGATGATCTTAAGGTCCTTTCCAGCCCAAACCAGTCTGGGATTCTATGGTTTTAATTTCAAAGGCAGAATGCAAACACATGTCCTCAGTGCAGCACTCTCCTACGGGTCTTGCTAACCTCTCCTGAAGCTGGTGGCTTTGTTCAAGAGAAAGTAATACTGGGTGGACACAGGTCCTACAGATGATGTGGTATGAAGAGTAGGAGATAGCTTCGTGCTTTCCTTAAAGCACATTCTAGGGTTGGGGGTATGAGTTACTCATGGCTCTGCTCTGATGTTCCTTTAGGTCAGTTTGTAGCAGTAATGATGACTCAAACCTACAGGGAACCTGTAAAACAGTGCAGTGAAATCTCTCTGTGCTGTTTTAAACTTGAAGTTCAGTCTGAAGATGTTACAGGTCAGTCTGTAAGTTACATGAAATGCTGCATGGTCAAGCCTGTGAGTAAAGTAAAACATAAAACATACATATTTTCTGTTTGTTATGTGGGGAAGGTATTTGTATGTATGTGAGAGAACAACAGTGTGATTTGGGGGAGGGCTGCTTTGGATTACAAAGAAACAAGTCATAGGCTGCAAGAGGAAAGGCTGCAATAAGCTGTTTGAAGTGAGGTATTTTGAGCTACAGCTGGTACTGTTCCATGCTTTTAGTTGCCAAAATGCCAAACCAGAGATTTTGATACAGGTTTTTTTTCTCCAAAGTCTTGTTTCTTGACAGGTGAACCTGCAGGACACCCTGTTCTCCTGTAGCAGAGGAGACCTTGAGGCTGGCAGAGAAGTGTGCTGGAAGCTAAAGCACAAACGCAGAATGACCTCAAAAGTGCTGATTTTCAGCTTGCTTCATAGATAGCCAATCTTAACATGGTTTTGGCTCAGTTTAGGGGTTTTGAGCACTGCACTTACTTACAAGTGGTCTGTGTGGGAGCTGTTGCTCAGGGGGACGTGTAAAACCAGAAGATTTGATGGCCCAGTTTTTTTCCTTCAATATTCTGATTGTTTTCAGGCACCAAAGCAAATGAGCCCTTTTTGCTGAGGTTTGGTGGCCTATTTCGCTACAGGAGGATCCTGAGGGGCTGGCTCACTGCCTCTGCTGCCTGCACCCACCAGAGCAGCACCGAGTCATCTGCACCTTCAGTAGCCTCCAGACTTGTGTTGGTGATGGGTTTGTGGCTGATGGGCACAAAGCCTGTGATGGGGGAGGACAAGAGGTGGCCACCAGAGATGAAGTTTCAGATGCTTGCTGTCTAGGGAGGGGAACATGACTGCTCCTCACAGCAGTTCCAGCCACTGGGCTGGGGCTGCCTGCTGAGGCGTTTGCCTGTGACCCAGCTGTGAGGTCTGAGGAGCACAGTGAGGTGCAGGGCAGTTTGGTTTTGGGATGCCATCCAGAGGGACTGGGACAGGCTCGAGAGGGGCCCATGTGAACCTCATGAGGCTCAACAGGCCTAAGTGCAGGGTCCTGCAGGCGGGTCGGGGCAGCCCCAATCTCAATACAGGCTGGGGGATAGAGGGGTTGAGAGTAGCCCTGAGGGGAAGGACTTGGGGGTACTGGTGGGTGAGGGATTTGACATGAGTGGGCAGCGTGTGCTGGCAGAGCAGAGGCCAGTCGTGTCTTGGGCTGCATCCAGAGGAGTGTGGCCAGCAGGTCAAGGGAGGTGATTCTGCCCCTCTGCTCTGGTGAGACCCCATCTGGAGTCTGCATCCAGTTCTGGAGTTCTCAGTACAGAAAAGACATGGACCTGTTAGAGCAGGTCCAGAGAAGGGCCACAGAAATGATCAGATGGATGGAGCACCTCTCCTGTGAGGAGAGGCTCTATGAGAGAGTTGGGGTTGTTCAGCCTGGAGAAGAGAAGGCTCCGGGGAGACCTTACTGCAGCCTTTCAGTTCTTCAAAGGGGCCTATAAGAAAGATGGGGAGAGGCTTTTTAGCTGGGCCTGGCGCGACAGGACAAGGCAGGGTGGTTTTAAACTAAAAGAGGGAGATTCAGCCTGGATGTGAGGAAAAATTCTTTACAATGAGGAACCTCTCAGGTTGCCCAGAGAGGTGGTGGATGTGCCATCCTTGGAGACATTCATGGCTTAGGCAGTTGGACTAGATGAGCTTCGAAGGTCCCTTCCAACCCAAACTACTCTATAATTTGGAGCATAGAGGTCCACCTGAAATTCCTGATTGCTGCTGAATGCCAGATGTCAGTTTTAAGGGAGAAGCCATGCAGGAAAGGTGGTGCAGCGAGTGGGTGCAGGCTGCAGAAGTGGCCCTATGGATTCCCCTGTGAAGCAGCACGCTGCACTGCTTCTCCAACTTTGCTGGGGTTGTGTGAGTGGTTGTGGTTTCACCTTCTGGAGGAGAAACTGTGGCCTGTGAGATGACAAAGCTGCCTGAAGAGGCTTCAGGGAGGTTTTGAATCATCTTTATTAAATTCAGAAAGCTGGAAGAAGGGCTTGTTTTGGGAATATGTTCTGTTAGCATGACCTGTTGTCTGTCTTGCACATCTGTCTTGATATCAGTGAGATTGTTCTTATTGAGGTGTTAAAGAATGTCTCTGAATCCCTGGGTTTGACACAAAGAGAAACTACCTAAACATGAATTGTCTGGGGGGACGCAGAATGATGTGATATGAAGAGGAGAAGATATCTTTGTGGTTTCACATTTGAGGGTTAGGGGGATGAGTTACCCATGTCACTGCTCTGCTCTTCCTTTTGCTGTTAACCTTTGTGAGGCAGAACTAGACCTGTGTCTGAGCAGCTCCTCACCTCGCTGTCCCCCCACTCCCGGCATGCCTGGGTGACAATTCCACTTGCTTTTCAGGAAAACGAGATCAGGTTGTTAACTGCAGAGATTGAGCGTCTGAAGAACTCGGGGTGCTTGGGAGTGTCCCCGAGTGTGGAGGGGCTGCGGGACGAGAACGCGAAGCTCAAGTATCGCTTGAACTTCCTTCGGAAGGTAAGGGAGGAAGAAAGAATGCTGCAGCACGTGGGGCTTCTTCTCATTAAGACAAGCTAAATAAGTGCTGTCAGTTTGGCACAGCTAGTGCTGTGTGGCAGGTGCTCATGCTGCATCCCGATGCCTCCATTGCTGGTGGCACATCAGGTATTTTTGTTCCTTAAACAGGAACCTACATTATGACAAATGCCAGTGGGTTTATAAGGCCACAATGTCACATCTTGGCTGGTCGTGGAACGGGCAGCCCAGCCAGCATCTGTACCAAATCACTTACAAAGTTGCAGCCCTGCACTCAGGGGAAGTGTTTGTGCTGGGAGGCTCAACGGGAGCAGCAGTCCTTGAATCATGGCATTTTTCTGTTGTATACCTTGCTCCCATGTCTAGAGGTGTCAGCCACATCTATCAGCCATGCTTTGCCAGGCAGCCAGGGAAAAAAGAGGGATGTATAGCTCCCAGATGTTGTGAATTTAGCCTTCTGGGATTTGTTTTCTCAGAGCCTTCAGGAGGAAAGAAGTAAACCAGCGAAAAGCATGATTAATATCAACAGCTGCCTTCAGGAGATCTTCGGAGCTGCTATTCAGGCTGCCTACCCAGAGCTAGAAAACCCTCCGCTAGTGGTGACACCAAGTCAGCAGCCCAAATTTGGAGATTACCAGTGTAACAGCGCCATGGGCATCACACAGGTAAATCTGACCAGTCTTACAAAGAGAACAAAATCTGTGGATGCTTCTGTTGGGAGCTGTGTGATAGCACAAGGAGAGTTGCAGTTGTGGACCTGTTTCAAGCTTGCTGCAGGCCTCTGGGCTGAGAATTCAGTGAGCATCTAATGACGTTTTAGGGGAAGCATTGGCCTTCACAGAGTGTATCTTTGAACCTCTGATTAGATGGTAAGAGAGTTACATGTGTGTCACACAGAACAACTGCTCGGTTTGTGGGATCTAAATCAAACTTGGGACTAAAGTGCTGCATTGATTTACACTGTGCAATTAGCTACCAAATAGTGAGCTGTATGTTTGGAACTAGTATCAGCAAAACAACAAATCCCAGTTCTGAACAGTTACAAGTGTTACAAACACCAACAAATCCCGGAATGCTCTTGTGTAATGCTGGGGAATTGCAGTGTCCCCACATCCACATGCACAGAGTTGCATGCACAGACCTCCTTCTCACAGGAAAGGCGAGCTACAAACACCACCCCGTCTCGGGGCACACATCTCCTGTTGGTGTGGGTGCTGCAGGTTTCCACTGCCCGCTGGCACACAGAGCAGTGAGAGGGGCCTGGGTGCTCCCTGTGTGCCTGAGTGGGTGCATGTCCTTGCATGCTGCATCTTGAACTGCTCTGCTCTTGGACCTGCTGACATGGGTGCACGGGCTGTGGTGTGTGCAGCATCTCCTCTCGATGTCCAACCAGGTGAAGGCTGCTGCTCAGGCACTGTGCTGTGTACTTCTCTGGCTGCTTTGTTTCAAACGTACCGTATTAATTCCCTGGTTACAGCTGAATTTGGCTGATTTTTGGTGTATTCCTGGAAGCATTTTCGGTTTTGTGACAAATGCTCTTTCAGGTGGATCTGAGCACACTGTTCCACACACGCTTTGTGCTCTAGTTCCCATTTTACTGGCTGTTGTTATCCAGGCATTTGCTGAGGGGAGGCTGTGTGGGCTTTCCCACCTCTGTGGTTGGTGGCGTCTGTATTTTCTTTTAAATGAGCAAAAGGCAGGAAACATGGGGGTGTTTGTTATGATTTTACTGTGAGGGTGCTGAGGCTCTGGCACAGGGTGCCCAGAGAAGCTGTGGCTGCCCCATCCCTGGCAGTGTTCAAGGCCAGCTTGGACACAGGCGCTTGGAGCAACCTGCTCTAGTGGAAGGGGGCCCTGCCCTCGGCAGGGGGGTGGGAAGTTGTCCCTGCCTCTGGAAGGGCGTTGGAGCTGGAGGAGCTTTAAGGTCCTTTCCAACTCAGACCATTCTATGATTCTGTTGTTCTGAGCTTGGAGGTTTTCAGGCAGCCATAAGAATGGTTCCACTTCACAGCACACCTATTAGGTGTGCGCAAGGGAAGGAGTGTGGTTTCTTAACCTCGTTAGGATCAACGGTTACTTTGAATATTACGACATTGCTGCTTTGTGGAAGGTATTTGACCAAAGAGGACCCAAGCAGAATAAGAGACACTTCAGGAATTGCCTCAGTGGGCTGGGCCTGTGCTGAAGTAAAACCAGGAAGTGGTGAAGAAAGATGGTGCTAAAACACCCCAACTCTGAATGCGTTGGTGCCTTTGAGTGACTCTTGTAATTCCAGGTCTTTTATTTTGCAATTAGAAACAACTATTTTAAGTGTTCTGTTGTCAGTTCACCTTTTTCAATCTATTAGACTGGTAACTTTGACATTGAACTGACACACATGGGATTCTACCCAGGCTGTCAAATGCAACTGCCGTGTCTTTTCTGCCACAGTGAGACTGACTCCCGGCAGCATCCATACGTGCCAGCCAGCAGGCTCCTGGAACCAGCCCTCACAAATAGGTGCCATCTTCCCTTGGCCTCATGAGCATCATGCTGGGCCTGGGCAGCAGCCAGGGCAGCACTGGGTGACTGCACTGACGGGGCCTTGCAGAGCTTTGCCAGCTTTCTGACCGCTGCTTTACCCCAATTAAGTGGCTGTTGGGATTCTCGAGCAGTCCTGGCTTCCATTGTCCACGTTGTTCGCATAACTCAGTGTCTGAACAGTCCCCTTCAGGCCAGGGTTTCAAGTCCCAGATTGTCAGCTGTACTGAGGAGTAACAGCTCCTAGTACTGGCCTTGGCTGTGGAGTTTGTTCCCTGGAAGGGCACCATGTATGAGCGGGGCAATGCTCACATGCAGCACATCAGAGTGCGTCAGCACAGCAGAGCCAGGGGATGCAGTGCAGACATTTCCCTCTGAGAGCAGCAGGTTCTGTACTTTCCATCAGGCTAAGTTTTAGGGATTTGGCTGTGGGGCATGTCTCCCATAGCCCCACTTGCCCAGCGTCCCCTGCACAGAGCTGGAACACTGCTCACCGCGAGTGCCAGAGGAGCAGGACCTGCCCTGCTTGGTACGTGCCAGGCAGCATTCTCTCCCTGCGATGCACCCATGTGGAAGCAGCCCTCACAAGTGCACATTGTTTTCCTGGGAGCTTGTTAGTATGTGAATGCTGGGGATTGGGCCAGGAGCAGTGCTTGCTCCTTAGAGTAATGGGAGTAGGGTGACTATTTCTGGAGAGATTCAGATAACATGACTGTAATCTGGTGTAACATGCCCAGAATCTGGGTTTGCATTTATTTTTTCTGTAGTTTGCACTTCAGGCAGCATTACAGGCTACAGAGGTTTTCTTTTCTTGCCCATGCTAAGCCTTTGCCATCTTGTAAGGATCCCGTTATGATCAGCTGGATGACAGGTTAAATAGGAAGCTGAAACTGGAGTAGAAGTCACAGACTGCAAGTTAGCAAATACAAGCAGTAGTGAGTGTCAGTTGTGAGTTGACAAAGAGATACATGCTCTTTGTCCCTGATGGGAGTGAGGGGATAGATTCTTTTCAAACACATCACAGTAAGAATGGAAAATCATGTACTCAGAAACCAATAGTTGTGGTGGTTACATAGAGTGTGATATAGTGGTTTGCAGGGCGGGTTGGGCTGTCTCGCAGGGTCCTCCTAAGGGATGTTTCTGTGAGATTGTAAAGCTTTGTGACAAGGTGCTTTGGGAACACAGAACTTGTGGAGCTGGACTAGATGATCCCCCAAGGTCCTTTCCAACCCGAACCATTCTGATGCTGTTATTGTATGTGAATTTGCATCGTGTTCTTTGAGTTCCTCCCAGTGGGCCATTGATGGCTGGAGATAAAAGGAGAGCTCCTTTACCAGCAGATTCTCTGATGTTTTTTGAAGAGAATTGGGCAGTGTTAGGATTAGCTTTGGTTGCTTGGCTTGTGGGATTTTATTTATTTAGTCACTTCATTATTAAGTTAAAGTCCCAGGTAGGACTGCAGGTAGTTTGCTTTGGTTGCTTTTAATCATAAATTAGCAACTTGCTCCGAAACCACACTCAGCATCTACTGCAGGCACAGTTCAGAAGTTCAAAAATGAATGCTAGCAGAGCTGAGGATACCTGTGAGACTGAGGAACAGGGTTTTGAAGCAGTGTGAAGGACTGTGCCAGCTTTGTTGGTCCCTTTTCCTAGTTTAGAGAAATAGGAATTTGCCAAACCTCTTAACAGTGTTTGAAAAATACCCGGGAAGCTTTTCTTCTGACATAGGAACTACTCTTTAATTGTCCTTAGCAGAAGGGAGTGAACGTGGTGGGTCTGGTCAGACTTCTGCTGTGTAGAGGGACTGATCTAGTCTGGCAAATTTGCTGGAGATGTTTGTGTCTATACATTATGAAGCTAAAGGATCACAAGGATCTCTCAGTGCTGCTGTATTTGTGCTTTCTGTTTCACTCTGTACAATGTTATGGAGGACTGAATTTTACCTGATCCTGTTGTGTTCCAGATACTGCTCAAAACTAAGGAACAGAAGGTCAGCCCAAGAGAAATCGCTGAGAAAATAGCAAAACATATTCCTGCCAATGCATGCATTGAGAAGGTTGAAATTGCTGGGCCTGGTAAGGGAGTTCCATGTTATACACTGTGCGTTTTAAAGCTGATGGGGCAATTTTATACCGAATGGTAACCAAGGAAGCTGGGTTTAACTGTTCCATGATTGAAAACTGCAGTTACAGGGTGAATTAGCTGCTTCTGTCTTGGGGAGCTCTGTAGCCCTCAGACTTGTGTAGAGCAGCAAATCTGCATCTGTATTAGAATTGGCAGTTGCCATCTTAAGCCCTTTAATTAGCAAGTTTTCCACTGATCCTTAAGGGACCAGCTTTTCCCTTTTGCTGGTGGTGATGGGTATCAGGCCACATCATGAAATCACAGCAAAAATCCATATGCCCTTCTCACGCTGCTTGCATGGTGAGGAGGTGTTGGCCTCAGCCCTGCGGTGCTGCAGGAACATGGAGGTTATCAATTCCTGCATCTGCTCTGTCCCTGTGACCCAGGAAGAAATACAAGGACTCGTGTTCCTCAGGCCTTTAGCATAAGCACAAAATCCACATGGCACAGCCCTTCGAGTGCTTGGGCAGAAGCTCGTTCATTAGCTTTCTGAAGCTGAAGTTAGTGTTGTCCCACAACAACAATCCACCTGGATTATGCCAGGTGAAACTGTGTGGTTTAGGATATTAATGTCAAGAAAGGAGACAAAGCAGGTCTGGTTTTGCATTCTGCAACCCTTGGCAAGATTATTTATTTTCTCATTAAAAATGTTCTTATAAATTCACCTTTGAGTGACAGTGTGCTAAAAGGAGTGACATCAGTGGATTAACTTGCAGCATCTATCTCCTGCAGGACAGGCTGTAGTGCTGTGAAACAGACTCTTGAAATCTGGGAACAGAATTTGTCCTCTAGTGACAGCTTTGTTGCCCTGTTGCTGAAAATTGGTTTTGGTTTGTCGGGCCACCTTCCTGTGCTCTCATCCTTGATGTGAGGAAACAGAAAGTGGTTTGAGGCACTTCTGCAGCCCCAGCACTCATTGCTGGTTTTCTCCTCTCAAGGTTTTATCAATGTCCACTTGAGAAGGGATTTTGTGTCAAAGCAGCTGAGCAGTTTATTGGTGAATGGAGTTCAGCCACCGGCTGTTGGCAAAAGGAAAAAGGTACAGCAGTAAGTGCACAGGTATCCTGTTCCCATAGGGATGAGCCGTGCTGGGCTGGGGGTAGCTCTGAAATTCCCCCTGAAGAGGGGGGATGTCCATGTCAGCAGGTTGCTACAGCAGCAATGGGATGTGATGCAGGGGCTGGGGCTGTGGGTACTTGCTGCGGTCCCTGGTGGGTGGGGGACAGGGGTGGGGATTGATGTGGCAAGGTCAGTCTGGTGGCTGCAGGAGAGCCCCAGGCTGGAAACCTGCTCTGGTGTCCCCCGTGGGCCTCATCTGCTGCTGTGTGCAGTTGGCAGCAAAGGGCGTGAGGGTCAGCCTTGTTCCCCCAGCAAAGCCCAGCTCAAACACACGGCATGGTAATGACTACTCCTCTTTATTTGCTTGTCCTCCGGTGCTGTGTGTAAGGTGGTGGTGGATTTCTCATCCCCTAACATTGCAAAGGAGATGCACGTTGGCCACCTGCGGTCCACTATCATTGGAGAGAGCATGTCTCGGCTGTTCGAATTTGCAGGATACGATGTTTTGAGGTGAGAGTCCATTTGGGGTGTGCTGGGCTTGCTTGGCTGAGTGTGTGCAGTTCCCTGGCCTTTGCTCTGCATTGTCTGTGTGTGTAAGCACACAACAAATAATCCTTTCTGTGTGGTAAGATCCTAACCTGACAGTGTAGCAGGTTGGGCATCAAGATGGGCAGAAGCTTCATGCAGTGAAACTGGGGGTGCTGGCTTGGTTTTGGTGTCTGATATTATGTGTGTTTCTTCTTTTAGCATATATGTTTTTGAAATGCATGTGTTTTAAAGCATATGTTTGCAAAGTCATTATCGTGCTTTTCAACTGCTTTAAGGTTAAACCATTTAGGAGACTGGGGCACCCAGTTTGGAATGCTCATCGCTCACCTCCAAGACAAATTTCCGGATTACTTAACAGTTTCTCCTCCCATTGGGGATCTCCAGGCTTTTTACAAGGTACTTGTAGCAAATAAGTGTGATGTTTACATCAACTCTGAAAAGCAGATTGAGGAGCTTTACAAATTGCAGCGTAGCTTTTGAGAAGCAGAAGTGATCACTGTTAATGGGTTATTGCAATAACCTGTCACTGGGTGATGAATTGTGGTGTCTGGCATTGAGTTGTCTGTATGAGGCACCATCAGAGGCACGCTGCCTCTGTCTCTTGAGAGGAGTGTGCTTGGAAAGCCTGTTACCCCTGTTAGCTTGTATCAGGGGAGCGAGCAGTGCTTTTCATGTGGTGTGTTTCCCTGTAGGAGTCCAAGAGGCGGTTTGACACAGAGGAGGAGTTCAAGAAACGTGCCTACCAATGTGTGGTGCTGCTGCAGAGCAAAACCCCCGACTTCATCAAAGCCTGGGAGCTCATCTGCGACGTATCGCGGAAAGGTGACTGCTGCGTTCAGGAGCATGTCTCAGCTCTCTCTGAGCCCATGCTCTGGTTTTCCTTTGAAAATCACTGCCATGCTGCTGGGAGAAGCTTAGAGATAAAAGCCAACACAACCTAAGAACTGGTCTCTTGAGTCTTGGCCTGATGGCTTGACTGAGAGATGGAAAATGCCTTTGGGGATTTGGTGTGTCCCCTGGTAAACATATGCCACTAATTCCCACTGTGTGCGTTTAATGGAAGCATTTTGTTCTGTTTTCCTCCTCAAGAGTTCCAGAAAATCTACAGCTGCTTGGACATCACACTCACAGAGAGAGGAGAATCGTTCTACCATGAGATGATGAAAGACATCGTGAAAGAATTTGAAGATAAAGGTGAGGCTTTTGGTCTCAGAGTTGAAGTAACCTCGAGGTAACCTCACTCCTGTGCAGCGAGGCTTAGAACTGATGTTTGTGAAATTCCATGTTCCCCAGCCTTGCTCTTTTTCACAGCCACATTTCTTGAGTGGGTCTTTTGTGGCTTTTCCTCCCAGAGAAGCATTGGCAGAAGTGATTCTTACAAGTTTCATTCCTGAAAGCTTGAATCATTCTTACTGACACCAGAAGCAGTTTGTGATATTTGTAGGCGATGGTGTGAGGTACTACTGGAATTCATTGTATCCTTAGTAAATAGTCAAGGAGCAATATATGGCAGACTGCCCACAGTTCATGTTGTGACTGAATGGGAACTTGGAGAGATCTCTGAGAAGATAGTGGTATTTTTTGACTGTGCTGACTTTGAGACTGGCCAGAAGCCAAATGGAGCATAAAAAGTCTGTTTTTATGTGTTCCTGTCTGCATTTGGCAGTTCCTGAGTCTTGCCATCTGAAGTGTTTGTGCTATGTCCTTACTGCACCTCTGTAAAGTTTGTTGCCTTCAGTGCCGCTTTGTGATGCTGGTTTTGTTAAAGGTAGATCTGGATGCCGGGGACAGGAGTTCTTAAATCCAATTAGGTCTCTTCTGGTAAGGCCAGATCTGTACAGATCCACTTCCATGCGCATAGCCTTGAGTTCTGGATGTGACGTGGTTGGCGAGGGAGTTCATTTAGGTGTGTTCATATTCTGAGCCATTAATGATTTCACAATATGGGTGCATGGCCTTTTTTTTCTGGTAGCATCCAGGAAGGGGTGTTTCTGCATGCGCTGGCCCACAAAGCTCCCTTTGCAGTACAACACAGGATGTTTTCCATTGCTTTTCTAGGATTTGTCCAGGTTGATGATGGCCGGAAGATCGTGTTTGTCCCAGGTTTCCCTATCCCGTTGACGATCATGAAATCAGATGGAGGTTACACCTATGACACATCTGACTTAGCTGCTCTTAAGCACAGGCTGTGTGAAGAGAAGGCTGATATCATTATCTATGTTGTTGATAGTGGCCAGGTGAGTGTGTTACCTCCTGTCACTGCTGGTACAGACCACCAGAAAGGATGTTACATGATGGGTGCAACACTCGTGTAGGTAGAAGGCTGTAGGGTTTTAGTGTGTATATTTACTCTCGTCCTCACTGGTGTAATGGTGAATCAAGGTTGGTGGTCTCCATGAATAGCCCCTAGAACCAGTTGATGAGGGAGAGACCCAGTTTACCACTGGAGGTGGGTGAAGCCTAAATCTCACTAGACGAGTCTGGAATGAGATTTGTGTTGCTTATACTTGGGTTGCTCCTTACCTGAAGAGATGCAGGGTTGTCAGCTCCATATATGAGCAGTGCTGGGAATTTGCCAATTGCTGCTTCTCTAAGCCAGGAAAACTCCTGGAAAGGTTGAACATGCTGAAGTGGCATTTGTCTGTGGAGCTAGAAGCATTTCAGGTCTCATTGTGAAGGAGAGAAAGATGAAAAGAAAACTGTCCCTGGAGGAGTGGGTTGAGAACCAGCTGTTGGCATTTGTTCCTTGCAGTCGGGGCACTTACAGACAGTGTTTGCAGCTGGGCAGATGGTTGGCTGGTATGATCCCAAAGTAACCAGAGTGGCACACGCTGCGTTCGGAGTGGTGCTGGGAGAGGACAAGTAAGTCTGTGGATGTATTTCTTTGTCTGTATGTGCTCTGAAGAGGACGTGTGAGTGAACGCAGGAGACTGGCTCTTGTTTGATGACGAGTATGTATGTGGCATGCAAAACAAACCCTCCAAGCCCTGCATCCCATGCTGTTATTTGTAACTGTCATTTCATGGTGTGTCGTGGTCCTTGGGCCATGGGGTCACTGGTGCTGTGGTCAGGTTGCCTGGCTTCTGCTGCCTGCTGTTGATGGAGGGGCGCTGGGAATGCTGCATGGAAGTGCGGTGCAAGCTGATAGGGATATGGGGAGATGGCAGTGGTAAAGGCCATGATGGCCATTATTTTCTACCTGCCTCATGGTAGATGAAATGAAAGTTGGGAAAAGAACCTCTTGTGTCCTGGTCTGCAGCCAGGTCCTTGTGCTCCAGAGGTGTTCTGGTGTCTCTGTGAAGGTGCTGGCTGAAGCAGCGTGCTCTGACAGGCACCTGCCATCGCACAGGGGGTGGGTTTGATGGAGGGTCCTACAAAATTGAAGGTGGAAATGCCTGCAAGAAGTTGTGGTGTGTGTCCTGCTCTGCCTGGGCACATGCTGACCCTGGGCAGAGGGTGGAAGTGGTTTGGCCTCTTATGCAGGTGGTCATTTTGGCTCTGTGTTTCCAGGAAGAAGTTCAAAACTCGTTCAGGGGATACAGTGCGTCTTATAGACCTGCTGGAGGAAGGGCTGAAACGAGCTATGGACAAGCTGAAGGACAAGGAGCGGGACAAGGTACTTGTGACAAATTGCTTGTCTTTCCTGAGTCACTGACTTACAGTTTGCACATTGTGGATGTGAGCTGAGTGTGATTACTTGGTAAGCAGCCCAGGCAAGGTGCTGTCACGGGGCACGAAGAGCATCCCTGAGCACATGGCAGTGGTGAGATCTGAGCTGCAGGCAGCACGCTGGCCTCTGGCTGGTCCTGCAGAGCTCCCTCAGGATGGGAGGGCCTGGCAGGATAACTGGCCTTGCTGGTGCTATGAGGCCTCCATGGTGTGATGGCCACAGCTGAGACTGCCCCAAGGTGCTGGAGGTGGTGGCAGAATGGAACGTTGCAGCCTTGGCCTGCTGGTCTGCAGTGACGTGTGGTGATGGCTGGCTGAGGATCTGCAGGGGACTTTGGCTTCACCCTTTCCCTTGGATGCTGTGGCTAGTTCGCTGGAAGCCCTTTGCTTAATGACATTTCTGTCTTGCATCTCACTAGCCTGGAGAGAACTAAACAGTGTGGGACATGGAATGGAACAGGACCACACTGTCCACTCACTCTGTGAGGCCGTGGAATCGGGAAGCACAGCTCCTTGGTGCTGTGCAGTGTAGGGTGAAAGTGAAACGTCCCTTTTTAAATAGGAACATGAGGAAGCACATTAAAAACCACCTTGAAAATCTCACAAGGGCTCATTTGAGCCCGACCCAAAAGTGCTTTGCCATGCTGACAGAGCAAGGTTCCATCAGAGAGGGGTTTTAAGTCCAAAATCCTCCATAAAGGTAGGAGGGCCGCGTGTTTATGTGCACATGCAGTTTGTAAGAAGCAGGAGCACAGTATCAGCACCAAGCCTGTGTGGCAGACACTTCATCATGGGGCACAGAGGTCTGGTGAGCCTTCACAAGCCAAGGGAGTCAGCCTTAACCTGGGCAGGGCTGCAGGGCCATTGGATTGCAGGGGAAGCAGGGGCTGGAGCCGTGCTGAGTGGCCAAGGCTGCATGTTGTGGCTAGTGATACCAACATAACCTTCCTCCTGACTTATCTGTTCTGGAATTGCAACAGGTCCTCACGGCAGAAGAGCTGAAAGCTGCCCAGACGTCAGTCGCTTTTGGATGTATTAAATATGCAGATCTCTCCCACAACAGACTAAATGATTACGTGTTCTCCTTTGACAAGATGCTGGATGACCGGGGGAACACAGCTGCTTACTTGCTGTATGCCTTCACCCGCATCAGGTAGGTTGAGAGTTGTTTGATCTCTGATGCTCTTGCAGAGGGAGTATTGTGGGGAAAGGGGTGAATTATTGCATTAGTGCTGCTAGGGGTGGTTGGTAAGAGCAGCCAGCTGCACTGGTATGCACCACAGGCAAGGTTTTATTTGTCATTGGGAATGGTGTCCTCTGCTCTCTGCAGCAGAGCTCTGTGCACCATGAGTCCTGGCTGGAAGGAGCTGTGGGAGTTTCAGTAATTCCATTAGAGGCGTTGGGCGTTTGGGAAGGGGTGAGCCTGTGTTCCAGCACCTCCTCCTCACCTCAGTTATTGCCATGCCCCACACAGTTTTTCTGGCACCCCGAGCTCTGGTTTGTGTGGCAGCATCAGCTGTCCTTGCTGACACTTGTGCCCAGAGCATGTCCCTCCCTGTTCCTCTGCAGTGGCAGCACCTCCCGTGCGTTCCAGGGCTGACTGCTCTCTTCTGGCCTGGTAACCTGGCCTGGCAAGTGAGGAGGCCAGCGCTGGGCAGTGGAGTCGTGGCACCTCACAAGCGAACTGTGGTTTGGGTCATTGCAGGGCCATTGCCCGCCTGGCCAGCATTGATGAGCAGATGCTGCGGAAGGCAGCCAGGGAGGAGGTGCTTATCCTGGACCATGAGAAGGAGTGGAAACTGGGCAAGTGCATCCTGAGGTTCCCCGAGATCCTGCAGAAGATCCTGGAGGACTTGTTACTGCACACGCTCTGTGACTACCTTTATGAGCTGGCCACCACCTTCACGGAGTTCTACGACAACTGCTATTGTGTTGAGAAGGACAGGCAGAGTGGTGAGTGCTGGCCATGGGGGCTTCCTGCTGCAGAACCAGTGTTGTTCATGTGGGAGGACTGAGGGTGGCTGGCACAGCTTATGTGGTCACCTGCCTGTGAGCAGGTTGAGCAGAGAGCTGCGAGCAGCCAGGCACGTGGAAACACGGGGCTGGTCAGTCTGCCTGGCTTGGGAGGGTGGGAGGGAGTTCAGCCAGGGCCAGGCTGTGGGCAGAGGGGGTTCCCCTGGGGAAGGCAGCATTGGTTGTCCTGCTCCATCTCCCATGGTGGTGTTTTGCAGGCCAGATCGTGAAGGTGAACATGTGGAGGCTGCTGCTTTGCGAAGCCACTGCCACCGTCATGGCCAAAGGATTCGACATCCTGGGGATTAAGCCTGTGCAGAGGATGTAGCTGTTTCCTATGGGGTGACAATAAAGGGACTGAACAAGTGGAGGTGTCTGTGTCTTTTGGAGTGGGGTTGTGGTAAGGAAAGATGCTCTAGGGGAGCAACACTCCCTTAGGAGAGAAAGGAAGGAATAAAAGTCAAGGAGGAAGTAAGGGAAGAAGGAAAGAAAGGAGGGGAGGAGGGAGAAGGGAAAGTAAAGAAAGGAGAGCACAGGAGCATGGCTTCAGAACCTGCAGGTACAGAGGCAGACAAGTGGCCACGGGCATAGCCCAGAGCAATTCTCTGCAGGAACCAAACCCCACAGGCCCATACACAGTGCTCCTCTGCCTCAGGCTGCGGAGTTTAAGGACTGAGAACTCGGAGCGCACAAGAGCACCTACGGGAAACCCTCCGACCACAGTACAGTCACCCATGCTGCCGGAGCCAGCCTTGCTCTGATGGCTCCTGCCATCCTCTTTACCTTATTGCCATGTGGGAGCAGGTCCCCGGCTTCTGCTGTCACCTCTGGCGTCCCTCATCTGAACACAGAGCTCTCAGGGGAGCCACGCAGCCTCAGCCCAGCGCAGCACCGCCAGCCCTGAATGCTTGTCTCATGGAAGGTGCTCGTGAGCTGACCAAGGCAAGTCAGGTACCTGTGAAAGAGATGGGACGTCACTTGAGAACTGAACTTCGACACCCATGGGAGATGTGAAACAACAGACACTTCCCACAACAACAGAGCACAGGCACTGGGGTGCACCACCTGCAAGCAAAACATCCACAGCACTGCCCTGTGCGTGGCCTGGACCAGCCCTCACAAGGGGTGGCTCCTTGCATGCTTCAGGACAGCAGCCCTGGGCTGCATGCTGTGGGAGCAGTGCTGCCAGCAGCACGCAGGAGTCTCACCCGGGGAGCCCAGAGGAAGAGCACAGCTCAATGGATTAACTCCATTCCCGCAGGAAAACGGGGAAATGCGTTTCCCCAGAGCAGCGGTGTTCTGAATCCCTGCAGAACTGGCAAAGCTCTGCTGCTTGCGTTACCAGTCTCCAGGAAACAAAGTCAGCTACAAGGCAGTGTGCCGTGGCTCCTGCCTTGCTTTGTCAGGTGTGAGAAGCTACCATGCAAGGTAAAGCAGCACAGACACATGGCTTTGCTCCTGTTTGAGTAGGTGTTGCAGTGCATTGAGGTGCTTGCTGACATGCATCAGTGTGTGTCTGTGTGTATGGATGCATCTAAGTTGCTGTATAGAGATACAAGAGAGGAGTGTTTTTACCTGATGTCCCAGGTTCTTGCCTATAGGCAGTTGCTGGGGAGGGCTCAGCTGTGCAGACATGCTCTCCTCATGCTCTCCTCTGCCGAACGCT
>NW_009912253.1:0-1461 GCF_000696875.1 Nestor notabilis
GAGGACAGAGCCCTCTGCAAGTGGCACGGTTGTGCAGCTCTCAATGTGCTAAAGAGGCCCAGGTGCAGTTTTCTCACCAGGCTCTTCAGCTGTGGGTGGAAGACCTGGTAGTTCATGCACACTGCGACGGGCTTGGACCAGACTGGGGCGCCCATGACCGAAGAAGCATTCAATTGGACTTTTAGGTGGGAAAGCGAGGAGCGAGCCCAATGCAAGTGGCACCGTTGCGGAGCTCTCCATGTGCTAAAGAGGCCCAGCAGCAGATTTTGCTCCTGGCTCTTCGGCTGTGGGAGCAGGAGCCGGACATTCATGCTCAATGCGACGTACTCGGCCCTTCCTCGAGCGGGCATGCTCAGAGAAGCGTACAATTGCTTATTTACGTAGGAAAGCGAGGAGCGAGCCCAATGCAAGTGGCACCATTGCGGAGCTCTCCCTGTGCTAAAGAGGCCAAGATGCGGGCTAAAGAGGCCCAGATGCAGTTTTGTCTCCAGGCTGTTCGGCTGTGGGTGCAAGACCCGATCGTTTGTGCTCAATGCAACGGGCACTTAGCAGACTAGGGCAGTCACGCTCAAAGAAGCATAAAGTAGGACACTTAGGTGGGAAAGCGAGGATTGAGCCCAATGCAAGTGGCACCGTTGCAGAGTTCCACATCTGCTAAGGAGGCCCAGATGCACTTTTGTCTCCTGGCTATTCGACTGCGGGAGCAGGAGCCAGACGTTAATGCCCCATGTGTTAGGCTAGGCCAGCCTCGATCGGGCATGGTGGAAGAAGCATACAATTGGACTTTTAGGTGGGAAAGCGAGGAGCGAGCCCAATGCAAGTGGCACCGTTGAGGTCCTCTCCATGTGCTAAGGAGGCCAAGCAGCAGTTTTTGCTCCTTGCTCTTCTTCTGTGGGAGCAGGACCAGGACGTTCAAGCTCAAATTGACGGTCTAGGCCCAGCCTTGGGCAGGCATTCTTGAAGAAGCATACAATTGGACTTTTAGGTGGGAAAGCGAGGAGCGAGCCCAATGCAAGTGGCAGCGTTGCGGAGCTCTCCATGTGTAAGGAGGCCCAACAGCAGTTTTTGCTCCTTGCTCTTCGGCTGTAGGAGCAGGACCCGGATGTTGAAGGTCAATGCGACGGGCTCAGCCCACCTCGAGAGGGGATGTTCGAAGAAGCATACAATTAGACTTTTAGGTGGGAAAGCGAGGACAGAGCCCTGTGCAAGTGGCACAGTTGTGCAGCTCTCAATGTGCTAAAGAGGCTCAGGTGGGCCCAGGTGCAGTTTTCTCACCAGGCTCTTCAGCTGTGGGTGGAAGACCTG
This sequence comes from Nestor notabilis, assembly GCF_000696875.1. NCBI lineage: Eukaryota > Metazoa > Chordata > Aves > Psittaciformes > Psittacidae > Nestor > Nestor notabilis. The sequence goes on from NW_009912253.1 coordinate 1,306, forward strand.
GTAGTTCATGCACAATGCGATGGGCTTGGACCAGACTGTGGCGCCCATGGTCGAAGAAGCATACAATTGGACTTTTAAATGGGAAAGGGAGGCGCTAGCCCAATGCAAGTGGCACCGTTGCGGAGCTCTCCATGTGCTAAAGAGGCCCAGGAGCAG
>NW_009912253.1:1567-1817 GCF_000696875.1 Nestor notabilis
TAGATGGGAAAGAGAGGAGCGAGCCCAATGCAAGAGGCACCGTTGCGGAGCTCTCCATGTGAAAAAGAGGCCCAGGTGCTGTTTTCTCTCCAGGCTGTTCAGCAGTGGGAGCAGGAGTCCGACCATCCTTCTCAATGAGACGGGCTCGGCCCAGTCTGGGGCGGTCATCGCGGAAGAAGAATAGAATAGTACTGGGCTCTGCGACAGTGCCGCTCGCACTGGGCTCGCTTCTCGTTTTCCCACCTAAAAG
>NW_009912254.1:0-6835 GCF_000696875.1 Nestor notabilis
GGGCCGGTACCGCAGGCTCCGGCCGTTCAGGGCAGCGGGACTGCGGGCCTGGCTGTGCGTCAGAAGTGGAGGGCTTTGCTTCTTGTCCCTTGTGCTGTGGGCGTTTGTGAGGGCTGAAGCTGTTACTGCTAGCAGCCCTTCGCAGTGCTGTGTGTTACCATGGGTGTAATAAACTTTGTGTCACGATGGTTGCTTGCTGGCAAGGTGAAATCTAGTGGTATCATGAGCTGTTGTAGGGGTCATCTCTCCAAATAAAACCAGGGGTGAGAAAGAATGGTTTTGGTCATTTCGGTTTGTGGAGAAAACTCCTTCCCCCACCACCCCCCCCGCCCCCTTCTCCCCCCTCTTTTTATTATGCTTTTGGTATGTGTTTGATAGCAATATTAAAATGCTCCTAGTGGCCAAGATACTTGCTTATTGTTTGGATGTGAACCTGATTAAGCTAAACTAAAATGGATTTTTTTTTTCCCTCATAATCTGTATCATAGACTTGTTTAAATTGTTAGGCAAGAGGAGTGCTTCAAATACAGGTGTGAGGAGGTGGAAAAGTGTTTGTTTCCACTTATGACAGTATAGTAACTAAGAGTAACTGTATAGTAGCTTACAGCTGGTAGTTGTCTACCACACTTACTGCTCGAGTTGTGTTGCCACTAAGGACAGAATCATACCTAAAGTTTGCTCGGACACGGCATCTGTGACCTCAGATCATTTAGTCTGACAGCATGTGTTAATGTCTGAAAGATGATGGCCTTCACACTCATTGCTAGGTCTCTATGGAAAGCAATACAAACCAATAGCCTACCAGTGCTCAAAACTATTTTGAATTAGAGGTGCATCTTTCCTGGAAAAGCGAATGTCTGGAACCTTAAGGACACCTAGGTAATGCTGAAAGTAACATCGTAGAGGCAGGGCTCTACTTTGTATCCATGTGGAGCTATGAAATAGATTCATACGCATTTATTTCCGATTTTACAACAGTGAGGTCTGCTGTATGCTCTCAGCTTTATTTTGTATTTATTTCATATTACGTTGTGTAAAGAAGACATTTTTTTATGACGAGAGTGCTGAGGCATTGGAACAGTGCTGGTAGATGTCCCATCCCTGGAAACATTCAAGGTGAGGCTGGCCAGGGCTCTGAGCAACATGATCTGGTTGAAGATGTCCTTGGTCATTGCGTTGGGGGTTGAACTGGATGACCTTTTAAAGGTTCCTTTCAACCCAAACTATTCTATGATTCTGTGCTTAAAGATGGTGGTATTCAGAAAGTGTATCTGGAGATTATTAGTTGTTTAACCTCTGCAGACTCAGGAATACCTTTAAAAGCTATCAATTCATAATACTTTTATGAATTCAGCTTCCTTTTTTTTTTTTTTCATTTCTGAAAGCAGTAAGTGTGTATCTTGTAATGTAACATTCCAGAGACAATCTGTTCTTGAAATGTCAGAAATTCATAATGTGAAAACTAGAAAAAACCTTACTTGTTTAATTAAAACAGTGAAATTCTTCACTGCTTAGCTGAGAAAAGGTTTTGACTTTTGAGTAAAATCAAAATAAACCCAAAATATTTTCTGAGAATAAAGAAGAAAAAAAGCTTGATGGAGCTTGTTACTTCTATTTTTCGCTGGAAGGTCCTTTAAAATAAAATGGTGCTGTGGTAGGGGAGACTGATGTTGTAGTAGAGGGAGGAGCACATCTGTGGTGGAGGTTGTGCCAAACTTGTGTTGTGATTTCTAGAAATAAAAATGGAGGCCATCAACATTTCCATTTTATCCCACAACTTTCTGTACATAACGCATAAATTGATTCATTTGATATGCTATCAAGTTCTACCACAGAATTCAGACTCTCTTCTTCAGTATTTTGATATTTCCCAAACTGAAAATAAGCTTATTCCATTTGTAATTGTTTAATGTCTAGCTAATGTTTCCATGTGTCTCTTAAAATACATTGGTTCAAAATGCTGTGTGTATTAGAAATCCCATTTAATATATTAACTTATTCATTAAACTCATTATTAATAATAGCCAGATTTGTTGATTCACAGAATATAGGTAAACCTCTAATTCTTTAAACAGGTCTTGAAAATTATGTCTTGAAATGACAGAATGGTACGGTGGATTGAATTTCTGATTCAAAGCAGAACTGATACTACCAAAACCACTGCAGAAGTAGAGGTATTGCAACTAGTGCTGTATCGGTGGACTACTGTCTATAAACTCAGATGGTAACAGAGCCGTTTGCACAATCAAGGCACTAGGCTGATTTCCAAAGTTACTAGTTTTTTTCCCTACTGACTTCAGTTAAAGACATTTGTATACTACTTAGTGTGAAAATCAAGTCGTTAATTCTTGTGTTGTACGCTCAACTGTAATACTGTATAACTGGTTTTTCTAGCAGTGCATACATTTCTATATTCTATTAATCTGATTTTTTTAAAGTCATACTTAAGAAAACATTTTGATATTTATAGTTTTCACTGACAGAAAAACAGAAGTGGAAGGCAAAGTGAATGGGCACTTACATCCAGTTTGTTGATGGGAAGAAGACTGGTTCGAACTGTTTAAAAGCCAGGACAACAAAGCAAACTATCACCAAAAGCAGGAAAATACCAGTTCAGTTTCTATGCTGTTTGGTTATTGTTTTTTGTTTGTTTGCTTTGTGTTTTGTTTTGCTCTTCGCTTTGTTTGGGGTTTTTTATTGTATAATTCTGTTATGTTTCTCAGTATTACATTTGGAATATTGTTTTTATTATTCTTCTTTCAGACTGCTGTGAGTTTCAGAGATCAGCCATGGGCATTAAAGGTTTGCAGGGATTTGTGGCGAGAGTTTGCCCTGATGCATGCAGAACAGTAGATCTGAGAGAAGTGGCAGAAAAACATTGCATCGATCATCCTGATTCTCCACCTGTTATTGCAGTAGATGCCATGAGTTGTGTTAGATACTGGTACACACCAGAATCCTGGGTGTGTGGTGGCCAGTGGCGGGAGTTCCTTGCCATTTTAGAAGATTTTATTAAAGCTTTTACAGCAGCTGGTATCAAATTGGTGTTTTTCTTTGACGGAGTGGTAGAATCGAAAAAGAGAGATGAGTGGATCAAACGGAGGCTGCAGAATAACAAGGAAATAGCCAGAATATTTCAGTTTATCAAGACTCACAGGAAACAACCAGGGAAGGAAATGTTCATGATACCTTCAGCTTTGCCTACTTTTACGCGTTTTGCCCTGAAGTCACTTGGTCAAAAAACAGTATGCACATTGCAAGAGGCAGACTTTGAGGTGGCTGCATTTGGTTTGCAACATAACTGCATAGGAATTCTCGGGCAAGATAGTGACTACCTCATCTATAATACATGCCCCTACTTTTCCATTGAGAAGCTCCATTTGGACAGGATGGTCACTGTTATGTACTCTCGAGAAGATCTTTGTTGTGCATTGGGTCTTAGTTTAACACACCTCCCTCTCTTTGCTTGCTTGCTTGGCAATGATGTCGTTCCAGAAAATTTGTTGGAAGGCTTTTGGCATAAATGTTTAGTCAACAGTCCCCATAAGAATAACAGTTACAACAGAAGAACAAACATATTTTTTGCTGTAGCAAATTACATCTCAAAAGTTCCATGGTCATACAGCGGCCTGAAACACCTAGAAGAGATTCTACCTCTGGGATCAGACAAGACATTGCTTCACAGAGGAGTGGAGTCCTATCTTTTGCCTGGGCAGCAGTCTCCATGGATTCCTCCCAAAGTAACAAATTGCCAAATGTTTTCCCTTCAACAAGAAACATCCATGTGTCAAGATAAAGAAATCTTTCAGGTACCTGGTTTTTTAAAGCTTCATGGTCACTTGATGTCATGACTCCTTAGTGGCAGTTGGTAATGAGTACACCAAACGTATTGATTGAAATTTGCTTGAGCAAAAGCTATTGTCTGTTAAGTACAGCCATGGATAGGACTGTCACGTGCATCACCGTGAAAGCAGATGCTGCACATTTAATTAAAAGTGGTTCCTCTCTTTTTGAAGCATCAAGCAGTTCAAATATTGGGGAGCAGCTTCTGTATAGGTCTATAGCTGAGCATAGACATGTAATGATACGCTTTTTACTTTGAGAATCCACAGGTCAGCTACAGCTTTTTAGTGGTCTGCTTCGCTGTACCTGGCACATGCAGTCAAAATACCAAAAGGAGCTGTGCTAAGAATGCAGAAGTTGAAGTTATTCTTGTGGAGGAGATGAGAAAACTTCCTATAAATCTGTATTTTGTGATTTTTGGATCAGGTTAATTATCCTTCAGATTTATTGTCCCTGAAAGAACCAAAAGCACTTTGAGGGGCTTGTTAATTCTAAGACAGGGATGCACTAGCAAGTTTCACTAATGGCTTCCCATATGGGCAGAGATGTTCTGGTGTTGGGGTAAGAAGTGGTATGTGAGATTGGGTCATTCTAAGAGAATGGATATATTAGCTAGAGTAACCTACTTGACTAACAGAAAGTGACATACCATGCATCAGTTTATGCAGTAGTAGCAGGTCTAGAGTGCAATTCTGTAAATTCATGTCAATTAAGATAGCATACTGAGATTTAATTAAAAAAAAAGAAAAAAACCCAAACCAAAACAAAACCAAAAAACAAAACAAAAAAAAAAAAAGAAACCCACCAACAATTCTATATGAGGTAGTGTATTTTAGACCCTATATTAGTCATCTGTTACTCCCTGTTTTGTTAGGTCCCTACAGACCTCAAATAGAGCACCTTGGTTTTTTTCCTGTAATCTTGAGCATTTTCTTTAAAATTATTTTTTCTGTTTCTTCATATTACTGTAAAGTAATCTTATAATTTACAGATTTTTTTCCTAAAAATATTTTAAAACTACATTGTAACCTATGCAATGCTCATTTCAGCTAAGGTACAGATAGATTTGGGTGTTTTTATTAACCACACATAGATACAATACATATCACTTTTCAACTGAAATCGTGAAATAAAGATGTTATTAAAAAAAAAATAAAACGAAACCAACCCTGCATCTTAATTAGGTGTTGAAAAATACTGTTTATACTTGAAGTGCAAGGAAAAATTGGCCAGAATGTAATTATCTAGCTTGGACTGCGGCTAGGACAATAGTGGTAATATCCTTACTCCTTAAGAGAATGGGCCATGTGGTCTTTATGACAAGTGGTCGTTATTTCTAGGCTTGATCTTTCATTTGAAGACTTGCAGTTTTCTAGTGTCATGCTGAGCTACTACTGTAATAAACTAATAATGTTTAGAAACTCCACCAAAGAATACCTCAGTCGCTGCATAATTCCTATGTTAAGCCAGTCCCTGGGCCAAGGAAATTGCGGTCAAAGTTGTAGACACGTTAACTTCTCTTCTGGTTTTGTTACAGGTGTTTAAATATTGTGTGTGTAATGGGTGTGCTTTCCTTCATATTTTGAAAACCATATGCAGTTCTGTTTACCTTCCACATAATCTGAACTGCATGTAAATGACATACATAGCTCAGTTCCAACTTTGGGGGCACATTCCTTCTTCTCACTAAAAATAATATAACTTTCTACCTGACTGTAGATGTAAATCAAAAGTATTTTTCAAGATACAGCATTGAATACAGCAATTCTTTTGAAATCAGCTTGTATTTTTTCAGTACATAAGGACGTGTAAATTATTGGCAAACTAGTATTTTCAGATGATGTAATATCTGTGACATTGATTTGTAGGAGTTCAATACTTCATTCAAATCATGCTTAGAAATACTTAACTGTTTGGTATTTCTTTTTTATACAAAAGTAGATTTGAGAGATTACATTGTTTACATATATTAAGGATGCAGAAGTATTTTTTCCAGAGCAACCATTAATTCATTACTATAAAAAAATGTTCTGTTGATTGGCATTGTATGTGGAAGCCTATCATTGTTTTTATGTGAGAATTTTGTCTGAGTTGTCAGTAGAATTAGTTTTGAACAGTAATGACCCAGTGATTGACTGCAGCTTTGACTTGCTGAGTTCCCAGGTTTGCAGATACTGGATTTCTCAGAAATGGTGAATTTGGCACTGGCCAGTGATCTGGTAATTTCCAGTGACATAGCTGTATGGATGGCACAACCCATATAATACAGATAGGGTGACACTTGCTGGGAATGGAGAGCAGAGAAACTTCTGTGCCTGCTCACCACATGGCACAGGTCCTGGAGAATTTGTTAGTGGTACCCCATGGAAAAATTGGCTCAGCTCAGCTGTTTGAACGCTCCCATAGCTGTGGTCTGAGGTTATGAATTAGAAAGTCTGTCTGGCTTTGCATTTGGCCAGTCCAAATTACAAGTGTTCCTGGTTGAAATTCTGCACTGCCTGAGAGTAGCATTATTGCTTCTGCACCTATGCTGCTTCAGACCCATGGTCTCTATTGATACTGAGTCTGCTTGTAGCCAGCTGCTGTAGCCAGATGTATCTGCATGCAGTGCATGGTTAATATGCAGCCTGGGTGATGCTACGATTCTGCTTTTCAGCAACAGCCTGCAGGCCTAGTGTTCCTCACTAGAGTAGATTGTATTTCTTTTCTTGGGGAAAAGCTATTGCAAAGTAAAAGTGTGGTGAATCTAAGTCTTGAAATTTCACCACAATATATACTATGCAAAGTTAGCTCGAGAAAGAAATGGAGTTGTCTTATGTAGTTCATCTTGAATAAAAGTTTGGGTTTTGTTGTGCCTTCAGTCACTATTTAAAGAGGGAACATATGTTTTCAGATGACTAAAGGAGGTCAGCTCATTTTTCTGTGTCTGAATGCAGAATTCATTTTAAGAATAATTACTCTCTAAAAAACTGTCATTAACCCTGCTCGCCCC
>NW_009912254.1:6866-11126 GCF_000696875.1 Nestor notabilis
CCCCCTCCAAAGTTTTAAGAATTCAGTGAGAGGCTAAGAAAGGCAATGATGGGTTTCCTGGGGATTCCTGTCCCCAGAAAGGTAGATAACTGAAAATATACTATACTGGGGTTACCTGAAAAAGCACTTGTTCCCACCCTGGCCATTTGCTCCATTTCCACTGCCAGAGAAAGTACTATTTCCTTGAACAGTGAAAATACATTTTGTTACTTTGTAATCCTCCTTAATTTTGGAGATAATGCTGCCTTCTTTCTTTGAACAGTTAGCTAAAGAACAGCATGTCCAATCTGAAAATTACACAATCTTCAATATCCTGAGTAAGGGGGAGATTGTATGCAGCAACTCTTTGGAAGATGAATCTGATACAGAGATTCCTGGACAGGCACTTATCTACCGCCCTGCTCGTCAGCATATTTATTCTATCTTGTTGGAATCTGGAAAAGGTAAGGATTAAACTACCTATACCACTATTCAAGTATACTTTCAGTATACTGAAAGTATATGAAATATGAAAATTCAAAAAAAATATGAAATCTTTAATTCATTTTTCCAGTGGCTACATCAGCATGGCATTTAGGATAAAAACTGTGGGCAGCTGAATGTACTTCTTAAGGAATAAAGAGAAAATGTGACAATGAGATTGCAGGTTTTCTACATGCTGTTAAATTTCAGTGCTTTTAATGAGATTTTTTTAAATTGGGGGTTTTTTTCTTGTTAAATGTGAAGTTTTGAAAGTTGTTAATGATAAAGAGATTGAGCAGAACAATGACAGTTACAAGATTTTACGTTTGAGAGAATCTGAAACCTTATATTGTATTGATAAGTGTAGCTCCTGATGAATTAGTGAATGGTAATACACTTCTGCAAAACAGTAATGCACTGTTAGAGTCTTACCTTCTGTTGATTTTAAGTCTGCAATTTTAAGAACAGTGGATAGTCAAATATAGTTACTCTAGTAACACTAATGCAAGTAGTCAGGCCAGTGATTATTAGTTCTTTCATCAAAGTACAAGAAAATGTGATTTCTTTATCCAGTGGTATAAACAGATTTTGTAGCAGGTGTATATATATGTGTGCTTCCATTCTTCTGCTTTAAGACAGAGAATTCTTTATTCACATCTTGAATGAATTTTCTGTTCTTAAGACTTCCATTAGTTAAATGTTATCTTTACAGTGTTGTTTAGGCAGTGAGTTGAAAATTAAAAATTCACTGAACTTTGATTCTTTTTAATACGTTGTTTCTTCTTGGTAGTCACTTTACCTTTTATTGATGAAAGTGCACTGCCATCAAACCTAATATTCAAACTGTGTGCCTAGAAAGCCACAGAAATGTAATTAAATACCTGGCTTCCTTCAGCAGGTAGAGGTTGAAGTTGTGCCATGATAGGAAAAAAGAACCAAACACCAAATAATACTAAATACGGAATCAGAGTTTACATAGTGGGGGTGTTGGTAGATGAGAAACTCAACATGAGCAGCTTCCAGTAGCTAAAGGGGACCTACAAGAGAGCTGAGGAGGAACTTTTTACAAAGGCCTGTAGTGATAGGACAAGGGGGAACAGCTTTAATCTGAATGAGAGTAGATTTGGGTTAGATATTAGGGAAAAATTCTTCACCATGAGAGTGGTGAGGCACTGGCACAGGTTGCCCAGAGAAGTTGTGGATGCCTGGAAGTGTTGAAGGCCAGGTTGGATGGGGCTTTGGGCAACCTGGTCTAGTGGGAAGTGTCCGTGCCCATGGTAGGGGGGTTGGAACTATGATTCTATGATAGTCATTTGAAGAGAGTAACAGAAATCTCAGTAGTAATCATGCACATCTGTCATTTCTCATTTTTCAGCCTACTGCCTCTAAATTTTGTAGATAATTATAACTTGGTTGGGTTTCGTTTATTCCTGTAAGTAGTAGGATATTCACTGATGCTTTCAGAAACACCCAGACCAAAACTTCTGATTAACAATCATTGCTGTGAGATGGCAGAGTAGTAGGCAGATTTGCATTTATGTTACAATGTTTGTAGTACTCAGATAAAGAAGATTAGAATTGAAATAACAAAACAGTGATTTATAATCCTATTGAAAATAAATTTGAATGGGAAAGAGATCTTCTTTTATGAAAGTGATTTTAGAATAAAACCACAGATAACACGTATTATTTGTTCTCAGTTTGCTTCAAATGTCAGAGTTAATTTTCTAAAATAAATCATACTTGTGCACCCTCAATCTTTAACCCTTCCCAAAAGGTAGGTAGAGTGTGTCATCATGGGCACTCCTATTAAATACGCATTTTTAGTAAATGTATTTACCTCTAACTGCTTTAACCACATCAGTTTCTAGGAGTTCATGGGTTGTTTTTCTATTCCAGTGTATAGTTGCTTCTGTGTCAAGTGTGTAGGTCATTAATCAGAGCCTGTATGAGAATTCATAAGTAAATGTAAGCATTATTTTTTGTTTATTTATGAACTTGCTGATGGACCTACATGGAATTTTTGTTCTTAAAGTAAGTAGAATGCTTTGCCAATTTTGCTTAGGTGAGATCAAGTTGACTTTTGTAATTCGATGAGGGGAAGAAGTGGGAAGTGGGAAGAAGTAATTTACAATGTACGTAGTTTGTAGTATAACGTAGAAATACTTTGGATTAGCATTAAAAAGGAGCTTACTGGAAGGAGTCAACCAATTAAATTAGTCCATGTGGAGTCTGCTGCCATTGTGATAGAGTTGCTAATGTAGCTCATTTGAAGCTATCTTGGCTAACTCTACACAGTGTTCCAGTTTGTGGTGGAGATGTGTTAGTGATCCTTTTTTTTATTCCTTAAGATTCCTTAATTACAAGATTACAGTGTTGGAAACTGACCTCTTTGCAGTTTGCAAATCTGCTTATTTACTGTTGAATAGGGATAGCAAAACAAGATGGTAAAAGCAGCAGTTACAATTTTAATAAGAACAGGATAAAAGCAATGTAAACTGTTTCGTCTATCCTGAAACAAGAATCCGTTAGTTTTGAATGTCTAGGTTGAGATTTCCAAGGGTGCCTAAGAAACCCAAAAATCCACAGGAGCTGGATGTTGGCACATCCTTTGAAATCACCCATCTAGACCATACCACTTTGCCTGAAGCCATAGTTTGATAAGCATTTCTATTGCTGTCAGTGCCAGTTTAACTAATTCTTTTGCACAGCCACTCATTTCAGTCCCCATGCAACCTCTCAGTTGTGCTGGTGCAGCTGTTTGTGCAGCTGTGTGGTGGCCTAATTTGAGAACTGAAAATAGCTCTCCTCCTCTCTCTCTTCTCTCCCTGTCTTGCAAGTCAGGTAACTAATGTGGTTCTGTTTCCCCATCTGACTCTGTATTGCCATAAACAGCTGTGGTGAAACAGCCCAAGGGAATGGCAGAGAGTGAGAGTGAGCAAATCAGTGGTCACCTTTAAAAGGTAGCAGTGCTCCTGAAAGAACTTCTCATGAAGCTATGCCTTTGGTATACGGTAAGCATGTAGGTACCTTTACTTATCAAAATGTTGCTAGAATCACAGCCTTATTTTTGACCCTACAAAAATAAATAAGGGCTTGATGGTGGTCCTGATAACATCATATTTGTTGCCTGTGTATTTTAAAAGTATCTTCAAAATTAATTGAGTCATTTCTGGTCATTACGTAGAATATTGCATATAGTGATATATAAATTGTCAACTTCTAGCATCTTTCCTAGAAAAATAGTACTATTAGAAAAGTTCAAGAAGGAGGGGAAAATAACAGCAAATAATGCACCTTGATAGTCCAGCCAGGCTCACTGTTTTGTGTGGAAAGAGTTCAGAAGAAAGCTGGCAGGTTTTGGTACTAATGCAGTCCGTGGAAGAAATATCTGCACCTGCGTGACTGGTGCCAATTAGGAGGTTATGTAATGTAGCCTAAGCCTGTGGCCAGCTCCTGGAAGGTCTGGCATTACTCCCAGTTCTAACATTAGCAGGCCAGACTGATCCTCACTTGGACACTGTCAAAACCAGTCCATTAGCAGAATTTTTGCCAGTTACCTCCAGTGACCACTCAGGAGGGCTGGCACTGTTGCAGGTGTAGAGGAGCACACGTTAAGAGTATTTCCAACTTCTTGTGTTTGGTGGTTTTCATATGGTTGAAATTTTCCTTAGGTAGCTTAAGCAGCTTCCACAGGTCGTTGGGAATCTATTTAAAGAAAGGAACTGCTTGCTTCTTAATTTCACTGGTGATGACTCTCTATGTGCATTGTAGGAAAAAAAGTTTGAAAAATTGTTT
>NW_009912255.1:0-222 GCF_000696875.1 Nestor notabilis
GTGTGTATGTGTGCGTGGTGTCTCTCTGCCCTGCCGTGAGCGCAAAGCTAACTGTGTGTGTGTGTGTCTGTCTCTCTCCATACCGGGGGATTGCACTCTTAAAATACACCCGATACAATGCACCAGCCTGACTCAGCCGCAGACATTAGTGCTAGGAAGATGGCGCACCCGGCAATGTATCCTAGAAGGGGCAGCAGCAGTAGCAGCGGCAGCAGCTGGGTT
>NW_009912255.1:253-7344 GCF_000696875.1 Nestor notabilis
ACCAGGTACCGGCGTTGGGAGCGCTGCCCTCTCTGCCGAGGATTATCAACCGCCTTTGCTGGTCCAGCCGCCGCCTCCATCTCCTGCAGCATCTTCATCACCGGGTCCACAGCCGACACCCCCTCCTCCACAAAGCCTGAACCTCCTCTCGCAGTCTCAGCTCCAGCCACAGCCTCTTGCACAGACTGGCGCTCAAATGAAAAAGAAAAGTGGCTTCCAAATCACCAGCGTGACCCCTGCTCAAATATCAGCTAGTATGAGCTCTAATAACAGCATAGCTGAGGATACAGAAAGCTACGATGACCTGGACGAGTCCCACACTGAAGATCTGTCGTCTTCGGAAATCTTGGATGTTTCTTTATCCAGGGCCACTGACTTGGGAGAACCTGAGAGGAGCTCCTCTGAAGAGACTTTAAATAACTTCCAAGAGGCAGAGACTCCTGGGGCTGTTTCTCCAAACCAGCCTCATCTTCCTCAGCAGCATGCTCCTCTGCCTCATCACCCACAGCAGAGTGTTGTGATCAATGGAAGTGTTCACCCCCACCATGTTCATCACCACCACCATCTTCACCACCACCATCATGGACACCACCATCCATCGCATCCTGGGGTGGGCAGTGCCCCAGTTTCCGGAGGACCACCGCCCAGTCCATCATTTAGAAAACTATCAACAACTGGAAGCTCTGACAGTGTTGTATCAACTGCACCAGTTTCTGCTGCATCATCCACTGGTTCTCCAGCATCTGTCGTGTCTAATATCCGCACTACAAGTACTCCTGGCAATTTAGGTGTAAGTCCTGCTACCGGAACTAGTACCTTAAATAATATGGGTGGTGGTAGTTCTAGTATGGCAAGCGGTGTGATTGGTACTATAAACTTGAGCAACATCACAAGTACTGGTAATGTAAATGCTTTGTCTGGAACTAGCAGCAATGTTAATGTGAATATCTTGAGTGGTGTTGGCAATGGTACGAGTGCTTCCTCTAGTGTCATTAACAATGTTACTAATCCAACTGCAGGAGTGGCAGTGGGATCAAGCCAGCAGCAGCCTGCATCTGGCACATCAAGGTTTAGGGTTGTAAAATTAGATTCTAGTTCTGAACCTTTCAAAAAAGGTAGATGGACATGCACTGAATTCTATGATAAAGAAAACACTGTTGCAGTTTCAGAAGGAGTAGCAGTAAACAAAGCAGTAGAGACAATAAAACAAAACCCGCTTGAAGTGACTTCTGAAAGGGAGAGCACCAGTGGGAGTTCTGTTAGCAGCAATGTAAGCACACTGAGTCACTATACAGAAAGTGTGGGAAGTGGAGAAATGGGAGCACCTCCTGTGGTACAGCAGCAAGCGTTTCAAGGTGTGGGTCCGCAGCAGATGGATTTTAGCAGTGCTGCTCCTCCGGCAATTCCAGCATCTAGTATACCACAGAGTGTTTCTCAATCACAGCTTGCACAAGTCCAGCTGCATTCTCAAGAAGTAAACTATCCACAGCAGAAGCCAGGGGTCCAACCTCCTGCACAGGCCAGTCTAACCACTGTTACTGGGGTTCAGCCAGCCCCAGTTAATATACTAGGTGTATCCCCATCTATGGGCCACCAGCAACCTGCCATTCAAAGTATGGCTCAACAGCAGCTACCGTATTCTCAGCCAGCGCCGCCTGTGCAGACTTTGCCAGTTGTGCAGCAGCAGCAGTTGCAGTATGGACAACAGCAGCAGCAGCAACAGACAGTTCCTACACAGATGGCTGCAGGTCATGTTAAGCCGGTGAACCAAAACTCTGCGACGGGGGCTATGCCAGACTACATTCAGCATCAGCAGATCCTTCAGACTCCAGCCCCTGCCATGCAGCCTAGTTCTACAGGAGTAGGAGCAGGGCAACCGGTTCCCATTGCCCAGGCACAGGGCATGCAGACTTCAGTACAAGCACATCCAGCCGCTGCCCCAGCTCAGCCTGTTGCACATGCTCCAGCAGCAATACCGGGTGTAGGGACCAGTGGTCAAATGCTGAATGTTGGGCAGCAAGGAAGTGTAGCTGCTGTGGTGCAACCACCATCTGCTGCAAACCAAATTCCACCTCCAGTTATGCCGTCAACAGCTGCTCCTCCATCTTCACAAGTAGTGCAGCCTGTGCAGACAGGAATAATGCAGCAGGGATTACAGGCTAGTGCTTCAGGCCTTCCTCAGCAAATGGTCATTGCTCAGCAAAACACTTTGTTACCTGTACAGCCACAGGCACAAGGAGTGGAATCTGTTGTCCAAGGAATGACTGGCCAGCAGCTGCCTGCCGTTAGCCCTATACCTTCTGCTAGTACTGTTCCTGCACCAAGTCAAGCTGGTTCAGCTGTGCCTCCTGGCATACCTTCTGCTTCTGTAGGTTTGGGACAGCCACAGAACATAGCTCAAGCTTCGGCTGTGCAGAATGGGAATTTGGCTCAAAGTATTAGTCAGCCTCCCTTGATATCAACGAGTATAGGTATGCCAGTGGCACAGAGTGTGCCACAGCAGATGCCGCTAAGCTCTACCCAGTTCCCCACACAATCGCTAGCTCAGTCCGTTGTAGGCCAAATTGAAGATGGCAGACGCCCTACAGAACCTTCCTTGGTGGGTTTACCTCAAGCTCCCAGTGGCGAGAGTGGTGTTGGAGCATCAGCTGTTTCGGATGGCAGTAGCAGCAACGTGCCATCCTCCGCTTCCCTCTTCCCACTGAAGGTGCTGCCATTGACAACACCTCTCGTAGATGGTGAGGATGAGAGGTAAGACTGCCTGTAACTTTATTAAAAGAAAGATTGCCTGATAGTTTGATTTGCACTAACTTGCAGGTCTCGTTACAGCCATTCTGTGAAATGAAGCGGAGTGATGTTTGTGTCTAATTAGAAATATTGTTTCTCAGGTCCCAGCACATGTAGGTATTATATTAAAAGACTTTGTTTTTCTCTTGAGGGGGTGGGTTGTATTGATTATGCTCTGAAACTACTGCGTGGGTAAATTGTGTTTAACAATCTGTGACAGTGTGTATATTCCCATTGTATAGAGGAAGACAAAAGAATTCTGTGGAATGTGGGTATACTAGTGGTGATCGTAGTTTAGGTTATTTATTATATTGAAATAATATTTATTCTTAGGTAGGGTTTTTTTACAAGCCTAGACTTCAACCTGCCTCGGCTTCTCTTTTTCAAGTATTGACTTTACTCAGGTTGAACCAGTTGCAAGTCTGTGGTGTGTGTAGAAGCCTTCTCTTTCACAGCCAAGAGACGCTTTAGGCAAATGAGTATGGTGGGAAAAGGGAGGTTCAGCCACACTGTTGTGGCTCTTGAAAATGAACTTGGGGCACTTTTGGTCTTGGTGGTTTTGCTTCAAAGCATTAATCCATTGTGAGAGCCACTCAGGCCTGCGGAGGAGTGGTGAGCCTTTGAATCTGGTACACTGATTCTCTGCAGTCACAGTAAGAAACTGCACATGTTCTCCCACCTGCACCTTTTCAGATAAATGACCATTGGCTGGTCTTAATAGTATGTGCATGTGAATAGTCTTGTTTCTTTGACAGTGGTGCAGAGAAGCTGTGTCAGCTGTGAAAGGCCCTTGCATGTGCAGGCTGAAGTGATCTGAACAGTGGTTCTAAAGTGCAATTGTTTGATATTAATTATGTGTGGAAATTCCTCGCTGTATTGAGGATCTCTTGTGATACGCATTTACAAATGGACAGGGGTACTGTGGTGGTTCTCCCAAAGAACTTCTTGTCTAAGCAGCAGCTACATTAGTAGAAGAAGTAACTAAGATAAATAACTTGCATTGAGAATGTGGGAGAGGACAGAAAAGAAAAACTGAAGACCTGGATGGGGGCGGGGAAAAGATAAGGCAGTAAACATGGTGGGGAAAATGCCATAGCAATGGGAGGTGAAGTACTTCTTAAATATCATCTTGGTACCATAACTTAAATCAGGAGTAATATCAGTGGCCAAATTTTATTTAAAAAAAACCAAAACAAAACCCAAAAAAACTCAACAACCAAAAAACCAGGTTGCTGGGAGGGGCTTGATTCTCAATGTTGAAAATACTAATTCTATCAGCAGTCTCTGATTATGTTGATCATGAGGTGTTGACTACCTTAGCGGCTTTCATCATGTCTTTCTAAGATGCCAGAGACCTATAATGAGTAGCAGCTTGTCTTCCAGGAGTGCTAGAAGACAAGTCCCAACACTGTTTCATTCTGATTATGTTTTTTAGTCAATAAGTATGTGAAGGTGGTAGAAGACAGATTGAGGTGTTAAAGCCCACAGTATCACCAGTATGCTACTAGCAGTCAATTTTCTCAAATGTTTTTTCATTTTCCTTCCTTTGATCTTTCTGCAGCAGGACATTAATTCTGTTCTTCATGGGTCCTGTTTGTGTTTGGTGGCGTTTTGTATGTTGCTGCTTTTCTCTAACCAAGCATCCAACGAAAGCTCCTTAAGCTTTCAGGGTTGAGTAAGAGGATCATAAGCTCATTGATACTCATTGTTTTGGAAAATGACATCTAGCATGTGACTGTACCCTGATTTTAAGAGCATATGTTAGCTGTTTGTCATGATTGGTGGTTTTTCCAGAATGCTTAAATCCCTCAGGGTAACAATAGCCAGAAATACCGTCTTCCTCTGTTATTTAGCTAGGCAAAGATCATATCCTTTCTTCTCCCATGCACGTTGTATCTTTGTTCAATCTGTCATCTCCAGGTAGACTACACTTTTGTTTAGCTGCAGTTGGAAAATCATTTAGATTCTTTACCCAGAGCAGGATATGACTCTATTAAATGGAGACCAAAAATAATTGTGATTAGTTTTTTGGTGTTTTTTTGTGGGTAGTTTTTTTTTTTTTTGGTTTTTTTTTTTTTTTTTGCATGGCAGTAGTGGTCAGATCACTTGTGTACAATCAGATAATTTACAGCAGCACTTCTCCCTAATATCTGTAACATTAAAATATTAGTACCATTTGTTCTGTTTCCTCTTCCATGGGATGTCAGGGCAATGTATTAGTTGTATTGTCATCTTGACAGGAATTTCTTTTGGTCTGGAGCTTAGACCCTCATGGCTCACTAAAGGTAGTGCAAGATACGCTGTTCTGCTTGGCCTCTCACTTCTCTGGCCATTGGATTTCTCTAACTAGAGCTCTCTAGAAAGTTCTTGTCTGTTAGATTATTCCCTCTTTTATGGGAGATAAAGGGTAGTGTATTGTAAAAGTACATGGACATTTAAGAGGCAGGTATACTGTAAGCATGTAAAATCCTCATTTCCGGCTCATGTATGTGCATACACATGTATATCACTGAAGATTTATATCGTTACATCCCCAGTGATTATAAACCTGGCAAGGGAGAAGGTAGAAGAAAGAAGTAAGTGATGACATAATTGGGCCAGTGAAGAAGCTGTAAAATTCCATTTAGTGTGTCTTTGAAAAAGCAGCTGACCCATGTAATGCCTTGTTTAGATTAACTCCCTGCTTTCCTTAAACCTGTGTATAACTGTGTTTAAAGATGTGCCAGTATCTTTAAGTCTTTAGTCCTGTTCAGTTTTTAGAACACCATTTGCAGCTCTTTCTATGCCTGTTATCAGGGCATGGCCTTTTTTTAAATATAGACAGTGTGGAGTGTATCCGCTTTGAAAACAGTAACCTTTATTTCCCTGGTATGAATGATTCTTTTAATATCTCTTGTTTCAAGTCATAGTAAAGATTAACAAAAAAGGAGCTGCTTGGCAGAATGCTGTATGGAAAATTAATTTACGAACTTTATTAAAGAGAGGATACAAATACAGTTAAAAAAAACCACCACAAACCAACAAACACAACAAAAACCAACCCAGCCAAAAAACAAATGCAAAGAAAACCCCCACCCCTAGTTCTCCTTACTAGTCTGTCTTCAACCTGTGGGGTATGCCGTAAATGTTTGTATGTTTATAGGTTCATCCTCTCTTCTAATATTTCCAGCTACAAAAACGCAGGTCACTTTTTATTTTCTTAGCTTGAATCATGGTATGGACTCATTTTAGTGTGTGATTCTCATATAGTTTCTTGGTTTTGCATTAGTTAATCTTGATATATTAGTTCAGTTATTAAATCCTGTCAATTTTAGGTATGGTCTTTTGAGCTTAGTATTTCATCTCTAGAACTGTAGAAGAGAATTTCTTTTATGCTTTTGAAACTTCAGTATGCGGAAATACTTCTATTGCAGTGGATTCTTTTGTGTATTTATAATTAGTGTTTCAAAATCAGTTTTACATCTCTCCTAGACTATACTTTATTATGCTTTGGATGCTTGCAGTAAGATTTTGTACAGACTTGTATAATTCTTAAATTACCTGTGAGGTGAGAACTTAAAAAATCAATGTATTTTGCTGCATTTATAAAGACTGCTCTAACAGAATTATTTTAACTTTAATCTCAAATGTTGTTTACCATTACTCAAAAGCAGATTTTGTGAATGAAGGATAAGAGAGCTAATAACTGCCTCCCTGTCCTTGACATCATTTTCCATGGAATTGCTTTCATTCTTTAGTCTGATGCAAGATTTTCTTCTCCTGTTTGTGCATTTTATCCAACAGTGAAGCAGAATAGAAAGGAGGAAAAGGTGATGATAAACACAAAAAACCGTCATAGAGATATTCGTTATTATCTGACAATCTCACAATTTTATTTTTCAAGAGAAATTTTTATTAAAAGATCCCTTTACAGCTAGATGGAGGAAAAAAAAAGTGGAGGGGATGTTTTCTGTACAGGATGTATGTTTTAGCTTGTTAAATTCTGTGGAAGGGCTGGAAGGCTAAAGCTGAACGTGAGAATTGAAAGACTTGTGAACAGCCTTTGAGAATCTCTAGTAGTAGTAACTAGTAGTATTCTAGCTTGTAAAGCAAGAATACAGTCAGGAAATTGGATCAATTTTCATCATGTATGGGAGCAGTAGGAAGGTTGAACAGGTGCAGATGAGATTTTTACAGCTGTAACTGAGAATTTGTTGAAGATGTTAATAAGATGTGGCAAACATTAAAGTAGAATGGGAAATTTCAATTGAATATTATTTTTTGTTGCACTTCTCCGCGTCGCCCCGGCCCAGGCTGGCCGCGGG
>NW_009912255.1:7375-38320 GCF_000696875.1 Nestor notabilis
TTTTGGGCTTTTTATTTGCTGTAGGTCTTGCTTCTGTGTATATGATGGAAAAGGAAGATACTTCTAGAAGATACTTCAAAACAAAGGATTTATGGTGGCTTAAATTTATGGTGGTGTTTCTGGAGTTGCATCCTAAGGGCAGTGTTGCTATTCTCCATGTTTCAGATTTTAAACTTGCTTCAGAGTCTTGCCACCTATTTGAAAATTGCATAAGCTCAGTTCAGAAAGTTTCTTCATATCTTCAATTTGGCTATTTATGGAAGTTGAAAACATAGTTACCCTCAGTAATGACAAGTCACATGAATAAAAAGAGAGCCCTTTGGCAAAGAAAACATGGTTGCTATTTTGTCATGCTGAGAAGTCCAGCTTCTCATTTCACCTGATGAAATAAAATACCTACTGTTGGTGGAATTGACTTTCAGCTCTCTGCTCTAAGTAAAGAACAGTAAGGAATTTAGGGCTGGCACCTTGTATATCTGCTGGCCAACTGTAGGTGCCAGTAACTGTTTGGATATACCTTTTCCTGCTGTCTTTTATAGATGTGTTCGCTGCATGCCATGGTGTGCCTTGAACTAAGGATTGCTACAGTGCCTGGTATTGCATTGTCTTTAAAGACAGGAAGAATTCAGATTTCAGGGGGTTATAAAAGCAGTAATTTAGCACTTAAGGCAGATTGTTGGAGATGCTGAGAGGTGTGTGTCTCCAGCTGATAACGTGGTTTCCAGAAAATATTCCTGAGCACTACAGCTTTGGCTGCTCTTTGGAAATTGTCAGTGTATAAGCAGACTAAATCATCTCTGTGTGTGTATGTAAAAACAAAAGGTTTAAACATATTTCGTGTTGAAAAGCAATCTTTGTTATCGTCTTAAGATTTGCATTCTTTACAGGCTAATCTGGAAATCAGAATTATCTGTGTGTCAGTCTCTGTATTGGTAAGGAATTACTGTGATCTAGGTAATGTTACAATGGAGTGACGACTGTAACAGTCAGTTGTGAGGTAGCAAGGTTTTGAGGATGGGAGAGGAAAAGAATAATACCACCCAGTAAAAACCCTAAAACCCAACTGCCTCCTAAAATGTTAATGTATCTTGCTTAAGCGTAGGTAAATAGCCATGTGGATAGCATGCCTGTGCTACAAAAACCCACCTATAATAATGCTGTGCATGTCACAGAGGGTAATAAAGTAAACAAGTCTTTTCAGATCTGTCTCTATCAGCTTACGAAGTAGATCAAGTTGTAAACAATAATATTGCTCGTGAAGTCTTTTAGAAGAAATGACTACGCATACCTGGATGTCAGTGTAATAATAGCAAGTGTATCCTTGCTATGACCTTTTGGGGAATAAATTGTGATCTGGATTTGGTGTAGATGAAATGTAAAAACAGAATGGAACGGTGTGTCTTTGGTCTCATTGATTTTATGCACTGGTTCTTTTCTTGATTAATTTATGAGGCTAAAATGTACTGTGTATGATATGTATTCAACAAATGACTGAAAACATTTTTTTTTAAGTGGGCCTATACCTTTCATTTACTGCACTTAGGCCACCAAAGGCAATGATATTAAGCAAAAGCATGGTTTAACAGCAGACTAAGCGGGGACTAAGGGTAAGATTATTCAGTAAATTATTTCATGGTAATGATCACCGTAAATAAGGGACTAGTTTATTCTCAGTGTGATTGTACCGTGCACCATAGCCTAAAGCTAAGATAGAAGGAGTGACTAGAAATACCACTTTATTTCTTTTAGCCTTTTCTAAAGCATTCACAGCTAGGAATTGCATGATGGAAGTGCAGCATAATTACAGTATCAAATTGGAGCAACTGATCATCCTTCTGGCTTTAATGTGTTGCAACACTTTAACTCTTGCTGTGCCTTTAGAATTTGCTAACAAAGATAGCAAATGTGCTACAGTTAGTTGTGGTGTAGAAACGCTTATCAGCTCATTCTGTGCAAGCCTCCAAGCACCTATAATGCATTATTGGTGTCTGATGCAGGATTTGGTTTGTGGTTGCAGTTGTATGCAGAAGTCTCCATCTTCCGCTGAAGCTGGATAGACTTTCCCAAGAGAGAGATTTAGAGGTTATAAATGTTTGGCAGGCAGGGATTTTAATGATCCCATACATGCAAATGCTAGACTGTTGCCTGTGATAGATAGTTCAGTGTTGTTTACCTCATGGACTGAGTTGTTAGTACCTACTGAATGAGGACTTCTGACTTGGGTGCTATGCAGAGATCAAGAATGATACTCATAATAGTTCAAATGCAATATTATGCTTTAATAATTAAATGAAATTTAATAATTTTTTTTACACTTGCAAAGTAAAATCTTGAACACTTTTAGATAAAAAAGTCACACTAAACTTGGTTGCCATTTTTCTTTGAGCAAGCAATTTGTTATTACAATTTCTTTAAATTATTTTGGCATTAATTTTTGTCAGAAATTACTCATTTTTTTTTTTTTTTTGTATTTTACCCCACAGTCTTAAGTTATACTTATGGATCTTGACTTCAGCTAAGTTGTTTTAACCTTTTTTTTTAATAATTCAGTTAATAATTTTCCAGATTTTTTGCTAGTCTTTTTATCATAATATTTAAAGTGTACATTGAGCCTAAATGTTACTACTGTATGTTTAAAATAATGCTAAATAGATTATTAAAAAAACCCACCACAACCACAAGAAACCCATTTAAACTGGGCTATACAAACACAGGAATATATTTCAGTCAGAGTGTTGCCCCATATGTGCTTCATAGATGAAGCCAAACATTCACTACTGAGCTAAGTGTGAAAAACTCACGGGTAGGTACGTCCGTATTTGGGCACTTAGACCAGTGTGTGTTGTCATGCTTTTTCTTCGTGTTTATGTGTTCATAGTACTGTTTTTGAGATGTTTAGTGTTGGTGAAGCTTCATACAGTAAGTACCTTTGACAGTCAGGAGATACGTTTTTAAGTATCATAGGCATTCAGGCTTGAAGTCATTGTCCCAGTTTGTTTCTTCTTGCGGTGCAGGGTTGGTGATGGTCCAGAACAGTTCAAGTAAGCTCCGTTGTTCAGCAGAGAATGGCTACCTAAACAAACCACTCTTTACAGTTAGCCTTCCTTGCTGGGGGTTGTAGGTATTGTACAAACTGAAACGGGTACAGAGTAGGAAGAAGTGAAGCAGTTTGAGGTGTAATTTATCATCAAGGATTAGAAATTAAACATACCTTTTAAGACGACTGTAATCCTTGAAGAGCAACTACTGCTGATGCTTGTTTTTTTGAAATGAAACTTCTAGAAAACTGTGCTTCATATTTAATGAAACTTATAGGGTATTGTGATCATCTGTTTATATACTTTTGAATAACCCATTCTTTTGAGTACAGTGGAGGAGTACAGTATTATAAATTGCTAAAACAGGCAGCAGCAGATCTTCTGTAAGTTTAGACATAACAAAGATATGGAAGGGCCCATAGCTTGTTAAAACAATAATTCATAGACAGTAGTTTTGGTAAGGTATAGATTTGTTAGCAGCTGGAAGTCGGTTGTGGAGTGTTTTATGATGTCCTGCTTAAGTTTGCTAAACCACTTGGCCAGGCAAATTGTTTGAGCTTGTGTGTGATTTAAGTACTTGTCGAGCTCCTGTATGTCTGTTTTTGGGTGGGGGGGTTGTTTTAATTAGCATGGATAACCAGCAGGAACTTTTCAGGGCTCTGATTTCTTCGTGTGTAATCAAGATTTGAACTTCTCCAGCAGTCGCTTAATCAACAGTATCAAAGTACTGTGCTAAGCATCAGGGACAGTACTGAAAGCTGCTGAAAATGTGGATATGCATTCAATGATAGTCTTAGTGTCTTCATTTAATAAAAGATTTTTTTACCACTACACTGCAGTGTATAGTTCTTCAAGATGAGTTATGCAGATAAGGTTATTTCAGCTCTTGGTGCTATTAGTGTATGCTTATTTCTGTTACACTTGGTGCATTCCTGGAAGATCAGAAAGTGCAAATCAAATGTAAGTTACACCATTTGTTTGCAGACACTGTTGATCTTTTATTTGACCCATGAGACTGTAGATTATAGTAACAGTCCTAGTTACTGGTAACCTGGTGTTAATCTTCTTTCGTGCTTGCGTATCTACTCAGTCCTTTTAATTGCATAGTGTTAAGTTTCTGAATTTAGCATCTGTCGAGAGTTGCTTGTGCTTAGTTTAGAAATGGTATTTTTCTTTAAATTGTAAACAAATGTGTGGTATGGAAATAACTTCTAAGGTTTTCCCAGTAACTTTGACCTTCCTGTGCAATGTAGAGGGATGAAATCCCTGTCAAGATGAGAGAAAACTTAAATGTCTTTTAAGCTTCCTCTGACCTTTGCTTCACCCAACTCCGTCACAGTCGTGTATAGAAGACAGACATAACTTGCATATAAGAAACTGTAGAAATCAAGTAATTAAAAATGCAATCATCCTAAATTTATGTTTCTATATATTTAGTGCTGTTACAGCTTGTAAGGAAGATAATGATTAAAAATTAACCTGGTAACTCATGTATGGTTGTTTTGACTTTCTATTGTGACTGCAATTTTGATATATTTCTCTTTTTAAAGAGGCACAAGCAAAAACTTCTCAGGCAGAATCTGAATAGTGAGTGACTTGTTTGGCATTATATTGCCACTGAGTTGGGATAAGCATAGTAATAAAAATAACTTCTCTAGATTTCCTGGAAGATCATTTTCAGCTTGGTAATTTTACTGGATATATATGTCAAAGTATCATAATGTGTTTTTTGTACCATGTGAAAAGATTCCATATGTCTCTGAGGAAGCTTGTCTGTGGACTATAAACAGCATTTTAATACTTACCTCCAGGTTGACTCTGACAGAAGTGGAATGTTTTTGTTTCCTCTAGGGTTTGGTGAGGATTCATGCAGCAATGCCAGCCCTATAGAAAGTCATGTAAGGGGAAGCGGAACAACTTGGGATGTTTCATGATTGTCACGTGTGTAGAAATTTGTGCATGGTGTTAATTGTCATTGTCCCTTTGTCACATGCAGTGCAGGATTCTCAAACTCTGAGCATCTCTGAAATCTAGCAAGGATTTTGTAGTAAGAATCAGTTTATATTCAGCATTATGGTTAGTTTGTTAAAAGCTGTTTAGTGAAAATCTTGACCTAGCCTTAACCCGAAATGTCTGCTGAACATCTTGATTAATTTTTTGATAAATTCTTTGGTCTAAAATTCTGAATGCTGCCTGTCTGTATACTTGTATTTGAGAACATACAAGGTTTAACTCTTTAAAAAAACACCAAACCCAGAACAACTGAACGAACTTGCTGGTGAGAGAAGGAGCAATTGCTGCTCTTATGGTTTCATTTCTTGCATTCTTGCAAAATAAGACCAAGTAAAAATAAAATAGAAGGAACCATGAGTTAATGACTACGTATTTTAAGTGCTTGTTAAGTAATTTACTGTAACACTCAAATGAATTTGAGGTATAAATGTACCTCTTTAATCTATTGAATGAGGTTATTATGTTAAGAATGGATCAGCATATTGCACTGCCAAGTGTTTCTTTAGTAGGCCTAATATCCTAAATTGGGTGAAATGGCAAGTTACTTGTAAATGCTCAGGGACTGGTGCAGGATGTGCATATGCCTGCATGTTCTGTTCTTTCTTTCCAGGTTTGTGAGACTCTTTCCAGTTCCATAATTGCTTGTGAAAAGGAGGAGTTCCCAAGCACATACTTGATTGGAGGGAGAGGTGGGAGGAATGAAAGTGTGAAATGCTTATGATGGTGATTTTGGTTTTCTTCTTTCTTTTCTGGTGGGGAAAGGGATTTTAATTTTTGAAACGGTATGAGGCGTGCGTGTGTTAGAGCCAAGTATATGCAGTTCTTGGCAATACAGCATCTTCTTATTTATGAGCTGGTAGCTAAAAGGCCTGGTTGTGAACTGGGGTTCTGCTTTACTGGCTGCTTTATAACAAAGAGCAGAAAAGACAGTCCTAAAGGACTTGCTATCTGATGTCCATATCATTTATGAATTGATTTTGAGACAGTGATGCTTTAAAGCAGGCGCAGTCTTAAATGTTTTTAGTGGTTTCTGAAAAACTGGAGCAGCAAAGCAAGATAGTTATCCGTCTATTCCTCTAGAGATGTACCCTGTTAATAATGAAGTATACCATCTCTGGAATACTATTGCATTGAAAATTAAGTCACTGTTCTGTAATGAAGGCATGGGTTAATCTCTTTTGTAAGGTTTCACAGGCTCTGCTCTTGGGGTGTGTAGATTCTTACTGCTGCTTGTTTTTGCTGGAGCATGGTGAAATAAATGAGCAGTATTTTTATTTCACTGGAAATTAACATGTAAATGCACGATGATTATTTGCATGAAGATATTTTTCAGCTTCCAGAGAGTACTGTGATCTGTGGAAGGGAGAAAATAAGTAATAACAAGTTACAGCAGGCAGTTGTGGCTAACGGTACTTATCATTAGTTTTTGCATCTGCTTGACCAGAATCCAATATTTGTGAATGTTTAATATGTATATTTACTGTCTAAATACTTAAACTATTTAGAATGTGCTTTTCAGTGCCTGTGAAGTTATTGGATAGCAGTGTTTTCTCTGAAAGTATCACAAACAGTCATCCAAAGAATTCTGTAAAGGATGTTAAAATAGTGTGAGGCATTTGTAGGTAGTTCCAAATAGAGGATTGTCTTGATATTTACTGATGTAAAAATTCTTTAAGAAAGCCGTGCAAACCTCCCTCTTAATACTTTTGAATTGGAGAGGTGTTTAAGGAAGCTTGCCTATTCCAACCTCCGAATATGATAGACTAAACCAGTCTTACTGTTTCAGGAATATCTATATTTTACAAATATATAAAATGTCTTATGTTTATATTGCAAGAAGCAGGGGGGGGAGAAACCCCCAAACATTAGGATATCTTCCTAAGTGATGGATTTTGCATGTTGTGTTAGATGGATGATCAAGTCAGATCAATGCAACCATGCAGTTACCCAAAATCCCAAATAGCCTTTCTTTAGTTCTTCTACTTCAGCTTTAAAAATCCTTTAATTCAGTGAATTTACAGGTACTCTCTAGAATTCCTTTCTCAAAGTTGTTCTTTGAGTCAGATAGCTCTGGAACAGAAGTACTTTGTAGGCACTAGACCTGATGTCTGTGACTTAAGAGAAAGGCTGGTATCTTCTGGTTTAAGCCTATAGCCTTTGTAGATACAGAGTAACCGTCCTATGCTTTCATTTCTGTGATCACTAGGCCAGTCATATAGATTGCATTCATCGAATAATACTGCCATGTAGCTTTGCACAATTTTTGTTCAGCAGTTGCCTGTTTTTCAGCCACTGATTTATGTTTTCTGCTTCTAAGGAAGAGGCAAGATGTAAAAGCAAAGCCCTTTCAGAAATCATGAGGTTGCCAGAAAGATGTGCTTTTTACCTCAGAAATAAAGGTAAAAGAAGTAATTTCCACTGGTAGTTTAATCTGCCTGAAGTGACCACAAAAGAAATGTATCAAACATAATTGCTGGGAAAAGCAGGCTTTTTTCTTTATAAAAGAAGATCTAGCCATGTCTGAATCCTATTTAGTTATAGTGTCTGTCAGTGAATGTGACTAGTTTCTGTGAGATTGTCCTTAAGTGATAAGCAAAGGTTGTTTGTAATCTCAGACTGGTAAGAAACTGTTTGAAATGCAGTATCTGAAAAGAGATTTGCAATTTTTTCTGGTGACGTAAGCAGCTTTTCTTTCCAAGTATATTGATGTTAGTGGGTTGAATTAAGATTGCAGAGGCATGAAATGTGAAAATTAAGACTCTCTTCAGTGCTGGCTTTTCTGAAAACTGAAACTGTATAAAAGTCATGTTTGAAACATGCCAATGAACCCCTAAAATGCCAGGATGGCAGCTGCTTGACTTGGCACCTTGATCTTGAAGGGACATACTTGTGTTAGTTCATCTAATCAAGTAACGGATAACAATAATAGACTGGGCTGCTGAAGAAGGAAGCTGAATAGAGCCCTGTGGAGAACTTGAGAATCCTGAATTATGGTTTGGAACAGTTTATAGTGGAGATTCTGAACCTTTCGCCTTCTGCAGTAAAGGTATTTAGAAACATATATGCTGTTCTTACCATCAATGCAAGTTGTTGGGAAGAGATGGAAGAGTTTCTCTCTGCTCCCTCATGATGGCTTATGGCCAGAGGCCCACTGCCATAGGAAGAAGTGACCAGTAGAGAAGCACCTGACCACCTGGAGTGGGTTTTGCAGAGTGGCTAGTATGACTGAGTGTTGTTGGGGTGCCGTATAGCCTTGGAAGTGACAGTTTCAATTGGTGCTTAACTGTTGAGGGCAGCACCTTCCAGAAATACAAGTAATAGAAGCAACTGGTTGCTGTTAATTGTAGATTTATGAGGTTAACGTGCAAGTAGCATTTTAAGATTTCCTAGTGTGTTTGCTTTTCTTGATGTGAACTGTTTGTGTTGTAGCTTCACCATATTGTTGTTTAAAAAGTTTGTTCTGCTCCTTCCCTGATAATGTTGGCAAAAAGCTGTGCAAGTGTTGCAGGGTTCTGCTGCTTGAATTAATGCATTGTGTTTCTAACCTCAGTATGTGTCTTGCAGTATTCCTGCTTCAGCACTGTGTTGTTTGCGTTTTCCATTTTTCTGGTTTGGCTTGGCATCTGCCATTCTTTGTCTGACAACTGTTGACGAACTGTAAATCCTTTGGTTCAGGAAAACGAGGCTGGCTGTTGGTGAGAAGCAATGAAAGGGTGTAAGAAAAAGGATGGTAATGAGCGATCAACTAAGTTTTTACCTAAGTTTGGGTGCTGCTAGTTGTTCTTGTTATACTGTGGGAAGACTTCTGTCTGTGTAATTTTTCCCTTTGTTTTCCTGGAGAGTCACTCTTTCTTAACCAGAAGCTTTTTGTGTTATAGGATAGGTTTGCTTGCTTCTAGTGTTTGATGCCAGGAGGAAGTAGAGCCAGTGTTAGGGCCAGTGGCTTTCTTTTTCTCTTACTTCACGCATATCTTCAAGTACAGTGAATTGTCTTTATCTGGTCACTTTTGCCTTCCTAGTATTTTCCACTCATACCAGCTGTTACTGTGGTGAATTAATATGTTTGAGTTAGAAATCTGTTGCCAAATGTGCCACAATGGTTGTTTAGTTTTGGTGTGGACAGCAGATAAAAAGCCCAGAATGTCCATTTTGTAAATTAAATGAATACTTTTAACTCAAGCCTTTGAAACCAAAAAGCTAATGAGTGGCCTGCTGTGTTGCTGAAGCCTGTCCTACAACATCTCAGAATTCAGTTGTGGTGGGGTTTTTTTGGTTTTGTTTTTTTCTTTTTTTTTAGTTTTTTTTTAGGTTTGTTTTTTTTTTTGATGACTAAAGATAATCTACAGGGATTAGAAGGAATTCAAAGTAATACCTAAATCAAGAAACAAATCTCTAAAGCTGAATAGTAAACCTACATCAGACTTCCAATTGAGACAATGACTCAGAAGGAGCCTAAAGCTATGATAACATATCCACTTTTTTGTACTTTAAATTATAAATGAGAACTAGTTCAGAATGAGATCTGGACCTTATTTGCCCTCAAATAATTTGGGAACAGGAGGACATGGGTAAAATTGCCTTGGCTAATTTTAAGACAGGTTTTGTCTGTGGAACATACTGCCACAAGATCCTGTGGAGGCCCAGAAATTAGCAACACTTAAAGGGGGAAAAAATGTGTATATGCATGTATGATTATGTAGGAAATAATACAGAATTATAATAGGACATAGAAAACTAAATGCATTTTTTTCTTCAGCTTTTGAGATTACTTCTAGCTAAATCAGGGAAAGCAAGTACATCTTTAAGCTAGATATGCTATAGCTGCTGCTTTCAGCTTTTTTCAGTGACTTCTAGAGTACTTGGTGCTGGCAGCTGTTGAAGTGAGGACGCTGCTCCGTGCCTTCTTCCTCCAAACAGAAATCAACTACAACTTAAAATCTTTTTATTTAACTTTATTGAAGGTAGTATTGAAGTATGAGGGCAGGAGAGGAAACTGAGTCAAATGGAAAAACAGGTACAGAAGGTGGCCATACATACCCTTGGGCATTGCTTGTAGAAATGAGTATGATCGCAGTCGATCCTGTGGTTGCTAAAAGATAGCTGTGATGCAGTGATGTGTTATGACTTTATGGAGTAGCAAAAGTTTAGAGGTATTTGCATCTTTAAAGTGGGGAAAGGTGTAACAACTGTCCTACTCTAGCAAAGCACAGGTCAGAAATTAAGATGTCATGTAAGCAGAAGCAGGATATTTACAGCTTCATTAACAACAAAAACACTTATTCACAATCGTTGTTTTTCAGGAAGCTGTTCTTGTGCTTGAAGAATGTAATGGTCAGCACAGCAATGGCTGGAAACAGCATTTTGGATGCTACAGTACTGGCATTAGAGCCCCATTGGCAAACATCCAGGAGGCCTGTAAAAGAAGAAAAATGCTTTAAATGTTAAAGCTCAAAAGGCAGCTTCTAATGGTTACGCTTTCTAAAATTTATAAATGATATGCCTATTTAACAAAATATTGGAAAGTGAGCTACAAATCTGACCAAGACACACTAGATAGCAACAATTCTTATTGGCAACAACAAAATAATTGTAGGAACACATGTAGGGCAGCTAGCTGTGAAGAATTACTAAAGTTGTATAGAGTATAGTGGTAGCTGCACCAGTGAGGTAAAAAGAAATAAACTTCAGCAGTTGGCTTTTCCTCTTCTCCCTGCTTGTGTATTTTTCAAATGTTTGGTTGTATGTCAGGATATACTGTAGGCCTTCCTAGGCCGGTTCTTCATAACAACTAAATATATTTACATGTTTATGTGATGGAACTGAAGTATGTTGTTTGTCCTTTTGCAGAATACTGCAGGTAGGAGGAGGAGGGATGGCCTTTAGCAGCCTCCTTCCCTGCTTCTGCCAAGAGTCACCCCTGGTAGTTACATCGTGCCTCAGGAGAGGAAAGATGCCTTCTGTTGTGATAATGCCTCTTAGAATGTCTTGTGGATAACTCCATTAGCTGTTGTTAATGAATAAATAGGCAAGTAGCAAGCATTTAAAATTACTAGGTTCTTAATTTTACTGCTGCCTGCAAAGGACTTGGAATAAAAGATATGAAATGCTTCCTGCACTTCCCCTCCCCCCCCCAAAAAAAAAAAAAAAGAGAGAGAACAGGACAGTTCAGCTTGATTCATGCCTGGGTGGGCACATATGCAACCAGGACACTAATAGTTATTGTAAAGAGTGTTACCAGGACTCTCAGATCTGACAGTATTTTCAAAATGCTCCCTCATCACAGTGCTTTAAGTAAGCAACACTGAGGAGGAATTCGACTTTATGCTACTCCTAAGTTCTGGAGCATGTTTTTCAGGACTTGCAGATTTCTGCAGTTGCTGGTGTATCTGATGCTCTGCAGATCAGCAAGCACATCAGAGGTCTCCTTTAGGGTTTAGTGACAAGTAATCTACTTAAAGTATTTTTTCTCACTTTATTTAGAACTTCTAGTTTGTAATATTTTGAAAATAGCTTACGTTGTATTTCTGTTTAAATCCATCCAGCAGCAGAATAGAATGGGCATATTTTGTGCAATCTAGAAATTAATGTTTTGCTTAACAAGTTTTTCCTGTCCAAGACCTGGATGTGATCCCAAAAGAATAACATTATGGGAAGGACTTAAGTCGAAACCTGGAATAAGACAAGCCCCAGGTACCATATCTGCCTGTTTCTCTCCTTATCATATGGCTCTTGGCTGAATATTAGTGTTATATTTGATCTACAGCAAATACAGGAATCTTATTTCAAAAGCTAGAGGAGTCTGCAGGCTTTCCAGGGGTTGTACTTGGTGTTTGGGGAGGATGTTTGATTAGATGTTAAATCAGTGTGAGGTGGATTATACACAAATAATGCAATTATGTTGCAGGTTAGCAGTGGAATGAGTAATAAGTCAGAAATGCAGGAAGCCTGTTGATCTTGTTTTAAACACGAGAAGTTTGGCAAAGGTTACCATTTTTAATTCTTAAATTAATCACAGATACTAAGGCCAATAAATTACTTTTAACATTTTCAAACTATCAAATACAAACTGTCTCATATGTTCCCCATTGGCTGCAGTATCAGGTAGTATTGGAGGGAATTATTATGCTTGGCCTTAAATACAAAATTCAGAAAAGAATGTAATATACTGCAGGTCATCGGACAGCATATGACTAACGTATAAGGCCAGTTAGCAAATGTGGATTTGCTTAGTGTTAGTGTCTTGGCATGAATTTCTATACTTAATCCAATTTTTTATTTCCTGCAACCTGGTTTATGTAGTAAATTCATCTAGGTTTATCTTTGCATTGCCTTGATGAAGCATCTCGAATATGAGATTAGAAAGTGCTGTGTAACACTAAAACAGGATTAGCCAAGTGTTCTGCTTATACTTGACTACTGTTCAGAACTGACTACTTTCTCATGCTGGATGTTTGAAATTTGCATCATGTTGTTGTGTAGGTGATAGTGTAAAATGCTGTGTTCATGAGAACACAAAGGTGATGAATTAATCGTTCAGTTAGTTTTGAGTATCTTGCAGTTCTCTGGGAATGGGCACAACATTGTTGGAAGTGGAATAAAATACCCATAAAGAAATAAAAACCCCATAATTCTTATGGCACATGGTAAGCACTAGCATATCATGCTCATGTATACTAGAAGGGAACAGACATGAGTATCTTACATTCTTGGAAGATAAACTGTGTGCTAAAAATTAGGGAGGAGGATGCAACCACATGTATAAACTACTTATATGTAGCTTTACTCTTTAAGAAAATGTACCTCACCCTATCTAATATAACTTTGTTTATCTCTGTAAAGCGTCCTGTCAGAAAGGAGTCTGAAGAAGTTAGTGACTTCATTGATCTGTGGGTTTTTGGTCCTTTTTTCACTTGATCTGTATCATGGAAAAGACAGCCATTTGTATATTACTGACCAATGCAGGACAGCAGGGCCTTTGAAGATCAGGAGTAGCTTAGCTGCAGGGGAAACTTCCTATGCTCATGAAGGTGGTTAAGTAGCCAAAATACAGGACAAAGAAGGGGTGCTGATAATCAAGACTAAAAGAAGTATGTTCCTGTGAAAGAAATATTCTGGTGAGGAATGTTTATAGACACTTGTGGGTGAGGAGAGGCAGGTAGGAAAATAAATCCAAGTCCACTGACTGTAAATATATCTTCCTCCAGGTATTAGGCTATAGTAGTATGTATTGGTTTAACCCTTTATTTTAAGCCGTTGTATTTGGTATGTTCAAGTGTGTCTGATTAGACTGGCAAGCTACTTTTTCAGAAACATTTTCCATACTGTTACTGACTAGGGCTTTTTTGTTGGTCTTCTAAGCATTTATGTTTTTATCTTCCATATTTATGGTACTGTGCGTGTAAAAATTGTATATGTGTGTGCTGCTTCCTGCATGCAGCAGTATATGCCTGTGATGAACAGTTCAGCAGTGTAAGAGGCTAAACTGAACAACCCACATAATTCTGTAGGACACTGGCTGCTGGGTTGGATAAGTTTATAAATCTAATTAGTCTAATAACTTAATGCCAGCAATTTTAATACGTACCTTTTGCAAAACTTCTGTTATGCAATCTGTGATGATTTCAGTGTGTTTGAAGAATGCAATATTGGTCAATAGGCTGTGGGGCTGGATGGAATGGTGTTGCTGCTGGATGAGGGCTCAAGGTAAGGTGTTCCTGCTACAGTACTTAGTTTTAAGCAATTAATAAGAGAAGTTAAGTGTTGACTCTATTTTGCCTTTGAAAAAAATTGTCACTGCTGATTGTTTTGGAAATGATCATGCTTTTATAATTAGGGGTTTGAGACTAATGGAAGACAGTGATGAGAGGGATTGCCAAATTTCTAGTACTGCTGAGTATTTAGGTACTTTTGTTTGGTTAATTGATGTGGCTTAAATACTTCTTAGAAGTGTATACCAAAATGGTACCAATGTTCTTTTAAGATAAATCATGTAAGCAGAGTGAGGATGAAGATAAAGCTCAGAGGAAAACATAAGGAAGACAGAAGAGCTCAGTGTATAATTTGTACTGTATAAATTGCTTTGAAATCAGTGACTCCTGATGTCAGTGCCCTTAAAAAATGTAAAAGAGAATAGAAACACTTGCATGTAATACAGATCTCTACTGGAAAAATTGCTACTTATGTTGGTGACTGACTTTTAAATAGAAACTGCTAAAATCCAGAAGCCAGATACTAGATGGAAAAGTAGAAATTCAGTGATTGTGTTTACTGATAAATGTATTATTCATTGGAATGAGACTGAAATGCAAGAATATTTGCATTGTTTGAAATTCATATGAAAAAGATGAACTGTTCTAAGGGCTGTGAAACCTGATTCAGATACTGTGTAAGGCTGTTTTTCTATTTTGGCTGGGATGATCTGATCCCACATGTTATTTAAGCTTTTCAGTTGCCACACAAAAGAACCTTACATTGCATTCCAACATCAAAACAAGCTCTTAAATTCTTTTGTTTGTGCTGATAGTTTTCATCCTCTAAAGGTTAATATAATCAGTTCAAATAATTAGCTGTGTAATAGAAAGCCTACTTAATTAAAAAAGTCCCAGCACCTGAGGCTTAATGCATGGAAGTCCCAGCTGTGGAAGGCAATGGACAAACATATCTTTTCCTTAACTTTTTAATTGATACTTGATCATTCTTGTAATCCTGATTAGAACTAGAAACAGGATTCTTAAAATACTTAGCATTTATGATGTGGAAGTTACTCTGTGCTGTATCTAGGCAGGATTAATTTCAAAGCCTTTGACAAATGGTTATTGTTTCTAGATATTTGGAACCCATTTCTCCCTGGAGGAAAAGGACGAGTGATGTAGCCAGGGAAGAATTTTCTGTTGGAATTTACTCATAGTTGTCTAAAAATTCATTGAGATTTTGTACTGCAACTGCTCATTTATGATACTCTTTTCTCTGAATGGCTCTCTAAGGGAATATTAGCAAGAGGGGGAGAAATGTGAATTGCCATGGTTTGACACAGAGTTCACTGTATTAGTTCTTTGAACATGTCATCTAACTCTGGCACTAGTAAACCCCTAAATAGGAATCTGGGTATCTTCCCCTTGAGGATTTTTATTTTTCACAACTCTGACTTTTTTTTTGAGTAGTTTCTGAAACTTTTTGTGTCCTTAAGGTTATTAATAATGTAGCTTTAGCTGAAAGTATACATGTACTTA
The DNA here is from genome assembly GCF_000696875.1 of Nestor notabilis. NCBI lineage: Eukaryota > Metazoa > Chordata > Aves > Psittaciformes > Psittacidae > Nestor > Nestor notabilis. Next base: position 22,656 of record NW_009912255.1, read on the forward strand.
GAGTATTTATTGAAGCCAGTGGGATTAATCGATGTCATGTCACATCTACTGTTGGCAGTTTAGTGTTTTCTTCATCATTAGTGTGGCTATTAGTTTATAAAAACTAAATCAGACATCTTTGCTTTAAAAATCTCCAAACCTTTGATGTTTAAAACTTTATTCTATAGTACGTAATACAGAAATGTAATATGAAATGCCCATGATAATTTTAAAGTCTTTGGCCTAGTTTTTAAATAAATCACTGGTTTTAAAGGGTCCCAAGTGACTGTAGGAGGAGCATTTTAGTCTCTAATTCTGCTTATGGGGTTTGAGTTAATACAGCTCAACACTTAAAAAAATAAAATCAACCAACCAAAAAACCCAACCAACCTCATGCTAATATTCATGCTTCAAGAGGGTTAAATTATTTGCTTTCTTGCTCTTCTGGTTTATTTAGTAGTCTTGGCGTGTACTCTTTTCAAATGCAATGTGTCCCAAAGCATCCTTACGAAATTCTGTTGAAGTACCCCTGAACACTACATGGTACCTCTTGCTCTTTCTGGAACCATCTCTTTGAAGCTTCTGTTTCTGTTCACACTTTTCCTTTTTCATTTTTCCTGGGTTAAGTAATACGGAAAGAGAAAAGAAAATTCACACATTTTCTGTAGCTGTCTCTTGACTCTTCTGTTTCAAAACGAGTAGTTATAAATTAAATACAGTTATTGCACAGATTAAGGGCTGCATCAGATGGAGCAGAATTTACCATCTTTGCTAAATGTTTTAGAGTCTTGAAACTAAAGCTTTAAGTAATGCAAGTTTTTTGTGTGATACTCTAGTTTGTGTATAGATTTTTACTTAGGAATCAATAACACTGTTCCTGTCAGCGAAGTATGGTATATTGCCTGGAAAAGGCTCTCAGTAACTAGATGAAGACCTCCCCTAAATTGGGAAATATCAAATGGTGACACGTGTGAACTGGAAAGCTTACCAGTTTGATAGCGAGGTGTCAGAATGCTGTGTTAAATATAGTTACATTAATGGCCTTGTGGCACACCGTGCTTCACTGAATACGTGATAGTTCCTGTGAAGAAAAAGCCTGCTTTTTTAAAAATTAGTATGCAGGTCTCTTAAGTGCAGCTTCTGTTGCCCATAATGAAGTACAAGTACCATTGGTACCCACCTCTTAAAAGAAAATGGATAGGAGGAGGGGAAGCTGGTCTGTTAGTTTCTAGCCCCATTTGCTTCTGAGTCTCAGAAGTTTCACCTTTGTATTCCATTTGCAACTTGTTAGTCCTTCCTGCCAGCTGGCCCTGCTTTGAGCTGTGGGGTTGGACTAGGTGGTCTCCAGAGATCCGTTACAACCTCAACTAGCTGGTGATCCTGGGAGAAATTCAATATGCTTGTTCTTTTAAATTATATTACTTATGCAGCAAGGGAGCATGGGTTACTTGTTTAGTGATTCTGTTGTTTGGTTTTGGGTTCGCTTCAAGAAACGAACCTAAAATTGGGACCTTTGGTAAAATAGGAACTAAAGGCGGTGCTTCACTAAAACAGAGATAACATTCTTCCTCCATTGCAGAACTGAAACTGAAAACCTTAAATATCTTAGGCTTATATGCAGACTTCAATCCTGACTTGTATCAATCCTCTTAAGCTTGCACTTAATTTTAGTTCTCTAGAACACCTTTAACTTATTCTTAACACAAACCTGCATTTTCTTTAGATCCCCCTGTCGCCATCCCAGCAACGTTTTCAAAGAAACTTAATGTAGATACTGCTATAAATTCCAGTGGCTGGCTTGTTTCTAACAGCTTGCTTCCTTCCTTATGTCCCTTTACCTTTCTCTATTTGCTGTCTCTTTGCTTTCCTCCCTGACCTGTTGGTTTCCTTTATTTGAAAGCTTCAGATGGGATGTTTGGGAAAGGAAAGGAGGTGGGGTGAATCCACTGTAGTATTTTATCTCTAAGCCCACGGTTCTGGCACTGTTTATTTTCCATATTTAGTTTATTGTAATACATTGTATGATCGTCAGTTTGACTTAAAAGTAGTGAGTTCTAGGAAGCTATAGATTTCGTGTAAAATTTTCTATATTAAGTGTTGTTATGGTAAATATTTATTTTTAATAAATTTAATTTCCACCACTAGTTTGAGAGAGAGAATATGCAGCTTTCTGGAAAGTAAGATTTCTGGAAGGGCCACAAGGAAACTTACTGTTTCTTCTGTGATCTGTAACGAATGCTTGCCTGTTTCACCCTTTGTTGCCTTACAGCCATATCATGTCCCCATTCATGGCTCCTTCAGTCTTAGAATCCACAGTGCAGTCAGCAAAGCTGCCCTGAGCTTGACCCTTTGGGATTGAGGAATTTTATATCATGAATTATTTTTTGTGAGACTTCTAAGGGAGGAGAAAAAAAAAAAGTCTTGGTTTTGTTCTTGTGTTCTGAATTCCTTTTCACTGGTGCTTGTGGAGGAGAGCAGAAGCTTGAAGTAAAGAGCTATAAAGGTTGCCAGAGTATTGCAGGAGAACCTGCTGACCTGCCGTTGTCTGTTTGCCAAGTCTTCCCTGTTGCTTTGGGCAGCATCCTACAAGCTTCTGGACAGGCTGTGAAATTTCTTCCAGAGGAAGCAACAGCTGGGCAGGTGTAGATCATAACACAAGCGGAGAGGCAGTCCATTGGACTTGTCACATGTATCTCGGTAAGTCTCAAGGGATCACTAGTCCTAGCAAGGTACTTTAGTGCTATTGTTTCCAGATATACTAGTATCAGGGACTTTCAGTTTATCACTTTCCTTTCTTCATTTTGTGTCTTCTGAACTGGTAGAGAATGTGGCCTAAGTGCATGATGGAGTGAAAATAACATGCTTAGACTTTCGTTATACTAGTAATTCAGAACTTGTTAGGTTTTTCTGTGGTTTTACTTTGGCTGGTGAGCAGACCAGAGTGGGCATATTGGAGCCAAGAAAATGGAATGTGCTTTTGAATCCTTGTTCAGATCTATTCAAACTATTTATTTTTTTCCACTGTTTCTTGAGTTGCATTGAATGGCTTTGGTAGATAACTCGAGGCAAAGCAAAGGTGGAGGAATTGACAACTGCATATCCCTCTTCAAGCACTTTGTGTTGAGCCTGATACTTACTTTTTCATGAACTTCTGTGGAACTTTTTCAAAAAGCTGGGATGTTAAGTATTAAAGGAGATAGGAGAGAGCAGGTATCTTGGTTTCCCATGGTGCATTTTTGAGATGTGTTATGGCTGAGAAATTGCCAATATTTCAAATGACATCCTGAATGTTACCTTGATGAAAATGAAAGCAAGTCCAAGGATAAAGTCAGCAGAAGTAAACTGGTGATAATGGCTTCTTCATTAAGTTTACCTTATGAATCAGACTCTGTTTTTTTGTTTTTGGTGGTTTTTTTTTTTTTTTTTGCTCTTCATTAAATTTACCTTACGAATCAGACTCTGTTTTTTTGTTTTTGGTGTTTTTTTTTTTTTTTTATTTGTTTGTTTTGTTTTGTTTTTTTCTTCTGAGGTTGTGAACTATCTGAAAAGTGTAGGAAGGTGCTTTTTTAGATATGCAGGGGAGGAACTGGCAACAGCTCACCAAAACTGCTTAAAGAATTCTGTTGCATTTCTGCTGCAGCTTAGGTTGGGAACTCCCAAATTCTTCTTTTCAACTGGCCTTTTAGCTTAGCTTTTTTTTATGCTGGATTAATTCTAAGAGAGAATGCACTACCTTTCATAAATGTTACATAAATGCAGTTTTGCTTCTATGGAAATATTTTGTTAGGTAAACAAAAAATCAGGTAATATATAGTGTAGGGCACTTGTTCCTCCCAGGCCCAGAAGACTGGGAAGAGACATTTCTCTCCACCACCCCCACCCACTGTAGTTCTCCTGTATTCTTGACTTATCTGTTTAATTCTATTTTATTGCAGCTTCATGTTCTAATAAAACCTCTTTTAGTTTTTGTTGATTCTTTATTTCATGTTGTCTCTTGGATGGTATTTATTCCAGCACAGACTGGTCTCACTTCGTATTTTTCTAAAACATGCTTGTATTGGTGGTCTCAAAGGAAGAATGCTCCTGCAACTGAGCCAAGGATACTTCAAACTGGGCACTCAAACCCATTTGCAGTTGGAGAACACTTTCAAAACATTGTCTGTGCTTTGGTTGGTTAAAGGGGAAGGCATTTCTAATATACTGGATATTTAAAAACCGGGAACTTAATGTTCTTCTCCTGTAGTGCCGGCAATTAAAAGAAGTGGGGGGAAGAACAATTATCTGTTGCAAAATATCCTTGACAGGGCCTAATTTCTTCTGAATGCTTGATTGCCAGCTCTGGTAAGTGGTAATGTGTGCATTGATCATCCAAAATAAAAGTGCATGTTCAGGTTTCAAGTTCACATTGCACTGAAATTTGGAGCTGTAAATTCAGCTGATCAGGCTCTTTGCAATACAGCACAAATAAGAATGTGTATTGGTTGTAAGTTCTGAAGACTGGAAGTTGTCTTTCTGAGAATCTCCCTACTTTGATTGTTTAAGGGTTGATAATGTCATTTTGCAAAGTTTCCGTTGTAAATGATGCTTTTCATTTGCTTTAATGTGTGCCTCTCTGTTAGAAAAGCTTTGGTTTAGAAGCTGTGATGTCTCTTAACTGTCTTGCACGGCGATTCCAAACATTTTGGTACTGTCCTACAGCCTAAAGTAGTAAATGGAAGTAATAACAATGTTTTGCCAGCTTTGCATGTTTAGAAGGATCAATTTTAGCAGCTCTCTTGTCAAGCATAGCAATCGCTGCTTTTAATAAATGTTCTCACCAGTAGATGTTGTATAGTCTTAGAATGGCTGTTAAATATTTAGCAAATAAGATGGTGTCGAACAAACTGTATTTGAACAATGTTTAAAACAAAACAAAATCCACATATAGGCTTGCGTCAGATTATGAAAGAAAAGCTGAACTGTACTTAAAAATAGCATGGCTGATGCAATAGTGAGGCTAATGTTGAAGCTGAAGTATTATACCCATAACATTGGCTCCAGTCCTGCCAGTGGCCTCATAAACGAAGAAAGTGAATGCTGCAAGAGCATTCATGTGAGTGGAGTTCACTCCTCTGAGTGGTTCTGCTACAGGGGAGTGTAGGATGTAGGAACCAGCCACTAGAAGATTTGACTTTTAAGTCTGTTCCCCTCCACCCTCTGGGTATTTTTGTTTAGTATTTGAGAAACAAAAGGTTTTGTGAGTACTGGACTTAACAAAAATATTTAAAATAGGGGGACTGTGTGTGGGGTTTCTAGGGACTTTTATCAGAAGTCTCCTTGACTGTGGCATGGCAGTTATGCTTTTCCAATTGCCATGCTGCTCATGCCTTTACCCCCTGTAGTTTAAGTTCTTCTCATATGTCTTTCCTCTGCCTTCCCCGCTGTAGTTTTCCTTTTGCTTTGTGTCTTTTGGCTTGCTGGCTGCCTGAAAAAACACAGGCTGGGCTGCTGTGCTCTCAGCTTGAGATACCTGGATCTCTGGTCATCGTCCATCAAGATGAGTAATGTTGGGGCTGCCTCTTGTCCTTGCCATCCCTTGCCTTGTGCTTGTGGTGGGAGAAATGGGATCATGGTCATCGACTCTATTGTACACTCTCCTGTTCCTTGAGGTGTCAAACTGGATTTAAATTGAATGGTGGCTTCAGAAGTAGGTTCATAGGGAGTATGCAGCGTAAATATTTGGTTTGCCATGTTCTTTGATCAAAATTAAGCTAGAACTGTGTGTAGTGGGCACTAATCTTGTGGAGTTGGAGTTGTTTATCTGTGCAAACTGTTCAAGTGTAATAACTAGAAATTCACAAGTTTATGGAGTTTTAAACCATGTATCTAAGCGAAATAAACTAGTAACTTTTACCAAACAAAATGACTAATCCTAATAAACCTTGGAGATGAGTACTGTTACAATAGCTGTGAGTCCTCTTTTCCTGTAACTTGTAGTTTTTTGTGTTTAATGTAGGTTACCATTCTGAAACGGATTGTTAAACTTGTCTGAATTTGGTTTTCTCATAGTAACCTTGGTTCTTCCCATTGCATTGTGTACTTTATGACTAGGTCATGTGGAGATGGATTACTAATGTCCTTGTCCATAGTGTCATGTTTTTACTTCAGATTAACTTTGTTGACACTATATGCTGCAAATGAACGTGTAGTGGTAGTTTAAACTTGGCTTAAGATTGATGGAAAACAGTGTAGTCAGATGATCCTGGCTTCTGATTGCTAGCTGCTAAGTAGAGTTTTTTTTTTTTTTTTTTACATTAACATTTAGGGCACTGCTCAGAATAACCATTTCCTCTGATTTAAGTGGTAAAGAGGAGGGAAGGAATATGTGTGGTGTTAATGCATGCTGGGGAATTGCTGAAGAAAGATAACATGAAGTGGTTGTCTATAGTGACAAGAATGTGAAGATTTATATTTTGTTTCCTTACTTTTCCTTGTAAAATACTTACGCTTTCTCAATAATGTCTTTTACCACTATGTATTAAGTTGCAGTTAAAGATTCATCATATGTTTACACTTTTTTTTTTTTTTTTTTTTTTTTTAGTCTGTACTCAGTATTATTTTGAGCTCTAGATATAGTGGAGCTCAAAAATCTGTATGGGCCAGTTAATGATTCATTTCCTTAGAGGCCAAGGTTATCATGGTTAAATGATTGGCTCTTTGAGAACAGTCTGCCAATGTACATGCTGCTAACAGGTACTTAGGTGATTCCACTGGAGTTGTGGAGTATACACTTCCCCATGTCCTCCTCCCTCCAGTGCTCTCTGTTCCCGCTTTGGAGATGGGAAGCATCTTCCTTTATAGTTTTGTTAAATGCAGATGTTTCATTGCATGTTTTTGTAATGAATTGCAGTTAAGTATGAAAGCAAATTATTACTTGACTGTGGTAATGAGAGACTCCTGGTATTTTTAGTGCTTTTGGGTTTTCCTACTGCACCCCTCTTTTCTGTCTATGTATTTTAAATGTATAAGAAAGGAAAATAGTTAATGAAATTATTGAATTGTAGTATTAAAATACATTGCTGGAAAAGCAAACTTTTGACCAGCATAATCTTGAATATGCTATATTTCTGAAACCTGCATTCAATTCATGTAGAGGGGAGAAATGTTTCAATGCTGTATTGCAGTGTGCCATAGTGTTCATGCAGATACTTCCTATAGCTTCTTTCCAACAACTTGCAGTTGCCTATGCAGCTACCAGTAGAATGCATTTTATTGGGTACCATACATGATTCTTCTCTCATGCAGGCTGCTTAAATGTTATATGCATGCTTTACTTTATAAAATGGAATTAAAGAACTTGACGGGTAAATGGCAATTCCCTGATGACTTGGAAAAAGAACATTAAAAGATTGGCCAGGCTAGGAATAGCTGACTGTTACAGTAAGTCACAACTCAAAGCAGGAAGTTGGCAGTTCTGTCTGCAGAATTTTTCTGTTGGACTGAAGTCTCCAATAAACGTAGTTAAGAAATAAAAGAACAGAAGATTACTTGATGTTCACATGTGAAATTACGTACATGAAGTAATACTCAATATAATGCTTGCCCAGCAAAAAAGCAGGAGGAAAAAAAAGTGATTATGCAGTATTAAACTCTGGTCTAGTCTGCAAAATGCTTATGGGGATTTCAGTTACGCAGGTATTAAACTATGAATTAAGAATAATTTTAAACTTGAGGAAGTAGCTATTTGGTAGAGTAACTGCGCTGAAATACAGGCTTATTCTCAGTTGAATTCTATATAATGTAATTCTTAACTCTGCAGCCTTTAGTGAATGGATTTTGGATATATGCCAACCAACAACGAAGGTCTTTCACTTGATCAGGCATTTGCATTGCAGTTTTCTTTGTTGGCTGTGTCATGTGTGCTATGCTTTCCTTGTGCATTTCAGTAAACTGGAAGGTGGAGTTTGACTTAAGAGTGTGTAAGGTAGTTTTTTAATGCCTGCTTTTTAGCATGTAGAAGTAATGGCAGCATGGAATGCTTGTGAGGGTTTTTTTGACCTTTTTTTTCTTTTTTTTCTTTTTTTTTTTTTTTTTTTTTTTTGTCAGGTAGAGAGCCATTAAGTAGAAAATACAAGTTTGCATATAATATCCAGCTAAAGCCTGAGAACCTTAATGCAAAACTCTCTTGATTTTGCTGCAGAATAATTTTAGAGTTTTGCCTTAAAAAGAAAATGTGGAGGAAAGAAACGGGCCTTGCTGGTCTTTTATAGGAGAGCTGATCTTCTGAACTTACAGGCAGAAGCATTTTATTGAATATAACAACTGTTTTGAGGAAATACTGGCCTTTACATTTTGGCACAGAAATCTGAGATCAGGCGACTAATTTCATGCTAAAAGGAGAGTAGTGTTAGGAGTATCTCCAGTGTGTGTTGTTGTCAGACTTGCTTCAAATGAAACTGTGCATGTTGTAGGTACTGATCATATACAGAGGTGTTCAGTAATGATTCAAATGGTGTTTTTTTCAAGAGGATTCATAGTTTCTCGTGTGTTTGCCTGAGTTTGTGGGAAGCTCTTTTTTATCTGCCCTGGATTGTTTATTTTTATCAATGAAGTCTTGACTCAAATGAAGGAAAGATGGTCCTGTGAGGTTCAATGTATGCTTAAACACTCGCCAACCCAGATCAGTGAGTGGGGTAAGTTTCTATTTTGGTATGGATGTTTGATGTCTGTCTTTTTCCCTGCTTTTAATAACTTTGTGAAAGCAGTAAGCCTAGCTAGAAATAGAGCTTTGTGTTTGCATATGTGTTTTTTCATGTATTACTTAATACTGTTTGCTGCTTCTTGCATGCCATCTAAACCAAGTGCTAATATTTCAACAGATACAGAATGACAGTCAAACACTGCACACTGGTATGCCTGTGAAGAGGCACTGCCAAAGTTAATTGTGTCTAGTGCAAAAGCTGCGAGTTCTGGCTGATCAAAGCAGGTAGGTGCGAAGGTGCTTGCATGGTGAGAAGATACAGGGACAACTCAATGCAAACAATTCTACCTAAGCAGAGGCAAATGATACATTTCAAATGGCCTTCACATCAGCTGACTTTTGAGAATTTTTATGATGAAACTTGTGGTGGTCTTACTTCAAGTTAAATGATGTTTTTTTAATTTGATATTGTAAAATATGGCTGAATTTGAGGCACGAGTCCAGCAAGAAGAATCAAGTCAGCAAGTCTTCATAAAGCATTCAATTAACTAATGAAAGACAGCATATTTAGTATGGTGAAAGCAGTACAAGATAATCTAGAATGTGTTTTTGCATGTTAACACCTAGTAGGTAAAAATAAATGTAATTCTAATCTAAAATATAACCAACTGTACATGATTCTTACAAAACTTCAATCTTGAACGTAAGAGTCAGACTATATATTGCAGAGGTATCATGGTTTGCTTGCACATCATTTGCAAGTTTCAAGTCTGAATTGGTTTCTCTCTCCACTGTGACTAGTTTGTGTTAAGACAAAAATAAGCTTCAGTTACATCACATGCTTCTTGGTGCTGGAGAACTAACAGCTTACAATAGCATTTGACATCCCTTTGTGTCTTGGCGGTGACAGTTACTAGAAAACTCACTCCAGTTTTAGCTGTAGAGTTCGTATTACTGCTGAAAATGAGGAAAGGATCAAGCCTTTTGGTCAGGTTGCATGCTAAATTTGTAAGCTCTAGAGTCAGGAAGTTCACTTAACAAAAGAAATTAGTATTTCATATGGAAAATAATATTAAGTGCTCAATTCTAAAATTAATGTTTTCTTTCCAAAGTAGAACTTTTTAAGACTGCTGACTTTAAAAAGGCAACTAATTTGTTTAGCTCTTATTTTCCAGTTATCCATGTTGCCCTTCACTAAAATTAATCTATTAAATAGATATAAGTAAAATACTGGGTAATATTAAATAGATAATAAGTAAAATATGAGTAACTATTGCATGAAACAGGCATTTTTGCTGTATTTGAGTTTGCCAGAGGTCCCAGACACCAGAGGGAAAGTCATGAAGGAGATGATCAAGGGTCAAAACCTACAGAAGAAAGCTTTGAGCTACTCTCAACTGAAAATGTGGTTCAGACCTCAATCCTACCCCTATAAAAACCCCCAAATCACAGGCATCCAGTCTGGTGTGGCTGTTGAAGAGTACTAGAATCACTCCTCTTAACACTGTTTATGTGCAGTATCTCAGCTTCCAGGTTCTGCAGATAAACTGGTTGAAAGACCTTGACCAGAGAAGCATAGGAATTACATGAAGATTGAGAACTCAGTAAGAAAAATGATGCTTTAAAAAGAATTTTGTGGTAAATTTATGAAAGCTAATTGCATGTAAATGATGGCATTAAATAGGCAAGCCATGCATTAAGAACTGAAAAGGAAAGTATAGGCACTGTTAAACTACAGATTTTATGTAATTTCTTCAAGTAGGTTCAAGGTATACATAAATACTGTAACCTTTGCTGTAGTAGACTTTCTTAACGAGGAAAAAAAGCAAACAACAAAAGCAAACCAATCATATCATGGCTTAAAAACATTGACTTTTTTTACTATCAGCTCATGTACTCTGCCCAGAAGCACAGAATTTCTCTAAGTTTGAATGAAGGTCTGTCTTTGACAGAAATGTTTATTAGTGCCAGTAAAGTCTGTTAATGTGATTTAAAGTGTGGTTTAGTTAGACCAGAAAAAGGGTTTGCTCTCAACTGTACTTGGCATACAAAGCTGACACAAAAAATGCATGTTAATAAAGACATTTAAAAATACGCTTGCAATGTGAAGTTTTAAAAATGAAAAAATAATTATGACATTGTTTAACAAATATACCCTTTAATTTTATGAAATTGATGCACCTATTAATGGGCATTATTTTTACAAGGTAGTGTTTTCTTATAATCAATTTTATTACATTCGATTTTATACCCCATGTGTTTTCCTGCTGCTGTGTATGTGCCAAGAAATACTGGCTGTGTTTCTCAAGTGTGTATTGCTGTGACAGCTATATACAATTTTGGAATTCTCTGTCATGCCAAGTTCAGAAAAGCCATAGCTTTTTACTACTAGGAAGGGTCTTTCAGGGACTGGTACATATGTCAGTCTCAAGCAGGTACTGTCTGACACCTTGTCTGATAATCAAGACAATGCCATGGCCCTCTCTGGTTTTTCATAGGCCTTTAAAGAAGTTAAGCACAAAACATTTCTGGAGAGAGGCCAAATGCTTTAAAAAAATTCTGAAATTCAGTAAGTCAAGATTCCTACCATTCTGTTTGTCTGCGACTTTAGCTTTTAATAATGGGTTGTATGAAACAATCTTTTAAAATCAACACTTTGATCAATGATTTTGATGCCTTTTGTGCATCTTGAGAGTTGATAACATGGTCTGGAATAGCTGTTGTAATCATAGACTCATTGAATAGTTTGGGTTGGAAGGGACCTTAAAGCTCATCCATTTCCAACCTCCTGCCACAGGCAGGGACACCTTCCGTTAGACCAGGTTGTTCCAAGCCCCTGTGTCCAACCTGGCCTTGAGCATTGCCAGGGATGAGGCCGCCAACGCTTCTCTGGGGCACCCGTGCCAGCGCCTCAGCACCCTCACAGGGAAGAATTTTTTCCTAATATGAAATGAATGCTCAGTGACTTCTTCCCTGCTATCCTATCAAGTCCTCTCCTCCCTTTCACCCCCCAACCCCCTCCCAAAAAAAAACAACCCAGGAAGTTTTGGGAAACTATTTTTTTCACAGTGTTGATAGTGTGGGATTTGAAGTCAGCCTTGCATCACTCCTGTTGATATTGTAATGTGCATGTCATGTTGGTGCTAGTTTGCAGGAGAAGGATACTTTACTAAAATCTGTTGTTCTTGCATGTTTATTTTGAATAACAGTTCAACTGGATGCTGGTGCATAGATCCTGCAGTGGGTTTGCAGCCTGCGTGTGTTTTTAGAGGTATGACTACTGGCAGCAGGACAGCTACTTACCTAGAACCAGTTTTATTTTAGGAACTGCAAATACTCCATATGACTAGTTGCACTTTAAAATAATTGCATGATGCTTTAAATTTTCAGTTAGGTTGAGAAACAGTTGATCTAGCTGCAGGTAACTTGAATCTGCAGTGGCAGCTTGCATTTTGTTTCCATGTTCTTTCACTTGGATCCTGTAGCTGTTAGAGCTGCAGTGTTAGAAATAAAAATAGTATTGTTGCTTATATTCTATACCACTTACCAATTACACAGATTCAGTTTTTTGCTGATGGTATTATGTAGAATTTGCAGTTGTTTAAACTTTCATTTACTGGCTATTGAGCTTCTGCTTACTGATGCAGAAGAACAGGGATTGTTATCCTTACCAGGTTTTGAATTAGTGGTCATGAAACCTGCCATATAGAGAAGGAAGGCAGAAGAAAGCACTAAAGGGAGTTTTCCTCCCAACACTTGGGTCACTGTGAAAAGACATTGCAGAGATTTATTTTTTTTGCCCAAAGCAGATGAGAACAGGTTACAGGATTCCTTACTGTCTTCTGTGTGCTCACAAACAGAACTACCAGTGTCTCTCCTGACTTCATCTATAGCTGAAGATCATCAACATACCTTGCTCTTTTGTTATCACAGCCATTATTTCTACCTACTCTAACTAGAAGAATCTCATCATAGCCTGCACTTGAGGTAAATTGGCAGACTCTACAATTCAGTGACTAAGAAGAGCTGTTGTATATTCAGCTCCTTAAGGTAGCCCAACATCCCATCTCGGTAGCGTGAATCATTTCTGTTGATTGATGTGGGGCAACAAAAAACAACTCCTATGAGAGGGATTTGGGTACTTCACAAGGTCTATTCTAGACCTCTTTTTGCTATTCTAAAGATTTAAAAGAAAGGTAAAGGAGTATTTATTAGTATTTCTCATCTCGGAATGCAGAAGGATGTAGTTGTTTCAGCCTGAAATACGTATCTGTGTGTAGGAATTAATCAGGCTAATATTTTCAACAGCTAGAACACAAAAATTACCAACCTCTTTCTTCAGAGTTCAAGACAAGTCTTTTTAAGGGAAGAAAGATGTATGAAAGGGTAAAAATTACAAGTAAAGGGTTCTCCCTTTCTTGAAAAAGGAGTGATACGGTGACCTTGCTGTAAGGGAAGGAATTAAAAACACATTATTCCTAACAGGATGTTTCAGATTGATCTTCCAGAAACTGTTTTGTTGTTCAGCTGTTTCCATGAGGAAGATATCAATAGACAAAGTCATTATGAATGTGGTGTTTTGTTTTTTTTTTTCCTTACAATTTTACATTGGATCTTTGTCTCTTCTGCTGAACTACTACACGAATGGAATAAGACCAGGTGACCTCTTCTATACAGCCCAGAAACTTCAGTAGGTGATCTGGAGACTTTTTCAAGTGAATAGGATCTTTCCCTGGTGAAAGAGGATTTCTCAAAGGCAGCCTTATCTTGATATTACAGGTCATGCTCCTGCATCATGCTGCTTCATCTTGGTTCATTTGGTCTGGTGTCTTCTATTGCTTTGAGCTGGAAAAGCATATTGAGTTTGGAAGAGTTAGTAGTGTTTGTAGGCTTCAACATATCACTTGAAAGGAAGACCTTCCTTCGCAAAAACATGCATGTGGGATGAAGAGACTGAACCTGACTCTTTGACCTTTCTTTAACCTTTGAAAGTTGATCTGAATCAAAAAGGCAATGTTTCATCAAATTGAAAGGTCTCATGTTGCTGAAAAGTCATGGAATTCTATTAAGAGAAATAATCCTATTATTTCTGTAAAATAGTCGTGCTGTTTAGAGCAAAACCTCTTACCTTAGATTGAGACACTGTCACCATATTCAGTGTCTCCAGAGAAACCAAGCAGCAGAGTATCTTTCTGCATGTCCAAGCAGTTTCTTTGGGAGAAACTTGCTGATTTTTCTGTTTTAATTACTGTAGGATATCGGGTTCTGTCCTTGAAGGCTTTATCTGTCACCTGTTTGGGGGTGGGGGAAGAAAAGGAAGTTTTCCTGCCTGCTACTTTAACAGCAGAAATTAAAGATGCATTTAAAGAAAATGATTGTTGCTGTGGTTTTAATGACAGAACCTAGCTTTTTTCCCCCCAACATCTCCTTTTATTATTTGGACCACAATGAAGAAAAGTTGGTTTTGAGGAGGGGAAAGCTGATAATTAAAAGACATGCAAGATACCTAACCATGTAAAGCTATTTTGTTTAGGTCTGTGCTCTAAAGGAGAGGATGAAGAAACCCCACCAAAATTGCCTCCAAATGAATTGAGAGAAATTGCATAATGAGGAACGTGCTATTGGATCATACTCTACCTGGTGTCTTCAGAGCAGTGAAAGCAAAATGATAGTGCCTCATATGAGGCATACAGCTGAACAGCTACCCTGCATGCAAACACTAGCTACTGCTGCTGTGTGCATAAGGTATTGCAATGGGTAATAACAAGTAAACACATACATGAGAGGCTATGCATATAATTGTGTTTTAGGTCCAGTGACTTGTAGTTCTGTTTTGTTGCATGTTGGCTCCATGCTACTGATAGAATTTGACAGGAATCTATCAGCTTTCAGGATCTGTGAAGAAAATTTCAGCTCTTATGCATTATATTTTCGTTGTTCAAGTAATGACAGTTAATTCCTAGGATCATGTAGAAAAAAGAAATATTCCAGAAACTTGATCCAGGAACTTGGGTAGGTTTTTAGCTTCCACAGCAATGATAATGTGCCTAGGTTAGGTCAGAGGTTGTCACAGGAGCATTAAACTGCTGTCAGTGTTTCATGGATCTGATTTTTCGACTAGAGTAGAAGACCTGAAATTGGAGTAAGGCCTTTACAGAGAAGTTGGGGGTGGGATTAGGAAGTCATTGGTAAGGGAAACATTCAGGTAAGTATTATCATTTCTTCTTAAAGAGATTATGGGGAGACATTCACTGCATTCCAGTAGGTGCTATTTTTAACTCACTTGAGACAAAATGAGCAGAGGAGAGATACGGAATTTTTTATTTCAATTTTTTTTTTTTCTTTTTAAGAAATGAGCACTTAATTTCCCTCTCACTTACATCTACTTGTAACAAACTGAGAGAACTTTCTGGACAAAACATCTTACGATTGATCTCATCTATTGGTAGATGTCTTAAAAGTCTTGAAAGTTCACAGCTCAACACTTTATTTTTTATTTTTTTTTGGCATCAGAGCATGAAAAAACTGCATGTCTAGTACTCATCTCTTGTCATCCTCCCCTATTGCAGTGACTATGTGTATGTCTCTGTGTGGCAGGAAATGAGGGAATGCAGATCATTATTCAAGAAGTTACCAACTAGCACTTTTCCTTCCCCTCCAGTCTTTCTGCCTCCCTATCCTGGAAGTATGGAGTCCCTGCCTCAGCCTACGGCTTCATTCTTTTTCCAGCTGCCCACAAAAGTAAAGAACCAGTGTGAGAGTTTGAAGAAAGAATCCGCTCAGAGGACTGAGTCTCAAGCAAAAGCTCCAGGTTGCAGACTCAGAAAGAAACTTCCTTTGGGGAAGGATCTGCTTCCAGGATTTGCTCGTCTCTTTTTCCTTGGGCAAACAGAGTTCTTGAAGCAAACGACAGGGTTGCAGGTAGGTAGGGCCCCTTTGAACCACCATCCACTCAGGTGTGAAGGATGGACTTTATGCTGTTTCTCTATGCTTCCCCCCCTCCCCC
>NW_009912256.1:0-241 GCF_000696875.1 Nestor notabilis
CGGGTGCCGGCTGGCACCCATCCCTCTGTGTGCCCCGTGCCTCTCCAGAAAGGCACTGCTGGGAAGGAGCGCCGAAGCTCATGTCTCCGGTGCTGTATCCACCCCTTCCCACCCTCTTGGGGTTCGGTCCTGCCAGTTCCACTTGTGGGCTGTCCTCACCACTTTGGGCCTTTCTACCGCTCCCCTTCTTGTGGCTCCGGATGTCACCACAGACACGCTTTTATGAGAGTGGGCTTGTGCA
>NW_009912256.1:294-7128 GCF_000696875.1 Nestor notabilis
ATACGAGGTCCTGTCATTTGTAAAACTAATAAAAATGTCCAATAATTTTTACAAGGGAAAAATGAGTCATTGGATGGCACATTTCTCATTACTGGCATTTTACAATTAAAAAGAGCATCTATTGAATCAAAAGCTCTTATTGTTAGCAGACACTAATAACTTCCTGAGCTATTGAAGATACTTCTTTTCTGAAGAAACATGACCCCTCACCACGGCATTTCTCGTCGAGAGCGGTATCCAGCTGAGACCAGCTCTGCTCAGCTCCTGCTGGAGTGGTTTCAAACACATCCTGATGAGACTGGTGGCTATAACTGGGTGGGAAATTGTTTTGAAGCCCTCAAAAATGTTCAAGATTTCAAAATTTTTCCCGCTCCACATGGGGATGAATCCAGAATTGTTCAATTTAGGGGGTTTGGTTGGGTTTTTTTTACCAGGAAAAAAAAAAATTAGTCCTCATGGAAACCAGCTCCGGAATAGCCAATATCCATCGGTCACAAAGCGGGGACTCCCGCCCGGCCCAGCCCGCCAAAAAAAAGGCTCGGACCGCCGTGCTGGTGGCTGCCCTGGCATGAGCCGACTTCTCCTTGCAGGGTGGGACACCCATCCCGGCCCTCATGACCTTCCCTGGTGGAAAACGAATCCGGTGAAACTTCCCTGATTTCACTGCAGGGCCCAGAGCTGGTCTGCCCCACACAGGAGCCAGAGCAGCAAGAGGAGGGTCATCACCACCTCCTGCCCTCGGAAGAAGGAGGTTTTTGCAGCTGCTTGTGTTTTCCAACCCCACCAGAAACTTCTGGGCTATGTAAGAAGAGCCTGATTTTCAACAGGCATGAAGCCCGTCTGCTGCTGTCTCCTGAAAATCAGCCTCGCCCCAGATGTCTCAGGATGGATCCTGGTAAACCAGAGCCATCACCTGCTTTTGAGAATGGACACCTAATAGAAAATAGAGGGGGTCAATGAGAAGAAGTCCTGCAGTGGCACAGGGTGCCCCCAGCCCGTCCTTCTCTGCCCATGAGGGTGGGGGACTCATTTCTCAAAGCTTCTCCAGATGAAGCAGAACGTGTTAATATGAAACCCCACGTATCACCTCCAGCAGAGGTGTCCAGGGAAAGCTCCTGCTGTAGGATTTAGCAGGGGGAGCTCCCAGTTGCTCTATGGCCAACCACCAGCCAAACATTCAGCACCTGAGGTGCACCCTTTGGGAGATGGTGCTGAGGACAATGTCACCAGTGCAGCTCCAGGGGGTTCCATGGCCACCTACACCATTCCCCAGAACACTCACTCCCACCTCTGCCGGCAAAGCCCAGTGGAAAGGAAATTCCCTTGGACCTCAGGTGACCTTCTTCTTATCTTTATGTTCATGTTCATGCTGGTGTCACGTTTGTCCTGAACTTCTCTGTGGAAGGGATGTTTTCAGAGCGCTCTTTTCCCATGCATGGCCACCTGCAATCCCCAAGGCAGAGGGAGAAGCGCTTTCTCTGCCATGGCACTAGAAAGGAAGCCAAATTATCCCCACGTGCACAGAGAATAGAGAGTTTCTGGATGAGAACGGACATCTTTCCTCCAAACTCCCAACAGGCCCTGGGCAGCCAGGCTGCTGTCACTTGTGGGGAGGTTCAGTGCCTATTTGTACCATCAAACACGTGCAAAGCTGATGAAAACCTACCATGAAATCCCACTGCACAGCAGTAACAATGAGCAAGTGCTGGCTTCCAAACACTGAGTGCCCTGCCAAAGAGCTGGCAACTACAAATCCTGCTGGGCTGTGGGGGTCCAGATGCTGCTTTTGCTGTTGCAGATCCTCTTCATGCAGGTCTGCCCCAACCCAGCCACCTCTCCAAAAGCCTGATCAAGCCCTTTGCCAGAAACGAATGCCCCAAAACCTGACACCCATCCATGATGGAGACTTCACTCTGTCCCTATCTGTGCTGAGCGGAGGACTGGAGCAGGCACTTGGTGTTTGCTGGTTGAGCAGTCCAAACCAGGCACATCAGAAGGATGCTGAGCTCTGCTCCCTGTGCAAAAGTCTTTGTAGACTATCCTCTCTTTTCATCTTCCCCATTTCTCTGTGGAGGTTCTTTCTCTTGGGAAAGTGCCATGGGAGTGGGGATGCTGAAGCAGGGTCCAGATGTTGGAGACAAGTAGATGAGGTTGTTTTCCATTCTCTGTTCTTGTGCAATAGCTCCAGAACTGGAGACATCTTCTCCTTTGCTACTGAACATAGGCGTTGGGATGACAATATGTATTGTCATTTATAAGCATTTCTCTGTGGAGGTTCTTTCTCTTGGGAAAGTGCCATGGGAGTGGGGATGCTGAAGCAGGGTCCAGATGTTGGAGACAAGTAGATGAGGTTGTTTTCCATTCTCTGTTCTTGTGCAATAGCTCCAGAACTGGAGACATCTTCTCCTTTGCTACTGAACATAGGCGTTGGGATGACAATATGTATTGTCATTTATAAGCACTGTAAGACCTTCATGGGACCTACGTGCATAAATCTTGTGTTTGCTTTAGCATTCTTGTTCTCTCTTGCATCCTTGCAACACAGCTTTTGCCTGCGCTGTATGTCTGTGAGACTGAGCTCTGCAGAAACCAAAGTCCCGCTCCCAAGAGCATCAGCCTGTGTTGCTGCCATACTCCTCTCCCCCTGCTCCAAAGGGAGGGCTGTGGGAACTAGCTGCTAATCCAGCCTGTCCCAGCCAAAGCCCCGCTGCGGCTGCCAGGTGCCTGAGCGCAGTGCACACAGCGGGCATTGCCGACAGCCGGCGAGAAATGCCAAGAGCTTCCCTTTATGGCTCTGTATTTCCTGTTAAATTTTTTATGGGATTTCCTCAGCATTCAGATTTATGAACGTGCCTTAGGAGGCCCAGGAACCTGGTGCAGCCAGGACCTGCACCCTGCTGCCAGGAGGGGATGGGAATTGGCTCCCTGGTGCCCAATGCAGTGGTTGTCCATGCCGGGCACCCCAAGCTTGGGTGCCACCAACCCGGCCACACTCCGAGCCACCAGCCTGGATGCAAGGATGGTTCCCAGGTGCCACCACAGACATTCAGCCCCCGGCTCCTGAGGGGCTGCCTTGTGCCTGTCCCTGCAGTGAATTCGGCGTCCCCGCCGCAGGGACTTATCGGCTGATGTTGCCGGATTTCCTCACCCCGCCGGGAGCGCACAATAGCGAGGACAGGCTGCTCCGCAGACACCCTAATCCCTTGGTGATTGTGCGGGGGTGACAACAGTTCAATGAAGGTTTGCAAGGTTAGCAGGAACGCTAATCCTTACAGAAGAAAAATGTGACAATTATTTAATGCCACGGCTGGGAGCTTTTGTGCTGCCTTTAGTACGATGTGTTTGTACTGAGTGATGTCTCATCTGAAGTACTGCCGAGGACGGACACCACACAGGCTACCTGGGCACTGCCTGTTCAGGGTGTAAGGGGTGGCAAGGGGTGGATATCTGTGTCTAGAGGCTGCAGACAGTGCTGCCAGATGCCTGTGCAGCCTGGCTCTGCTTCTGCTCCATCCCTTTGAGCTTTCATCCGAGCAAGGGAGTTTCTGCCATCCTCCAATGAAAGCACAAACATGTACACGGCCAGAGCACACCCAGACAGCTCTTGAGAGCAACAGAGGTTTTTATTGTCTGAATTCAATTTCCAGAAAATTGGGTGTCTCTTACAATTCGGAGATGCTGCAGAAGAAATGCAGCTGACAAGCTGCTGCCCTCCGAGTGTACGTTGCGATGCAGTGAGCTGCGGGAGGAGAGTATGGAGGGCACACGCCTGCTGCGCTGCTCCAGGGAGCACAGTGGGGAATGTGCTCCCATCCAGGTCCAGACACCTGTAGAGGTGGGGTACGTAGCATGGAGGGGCTGAGTAGAGGGAGACACAGGACTCCTGGACAGTGATTCCCAAGGCATGTGATGGGATCGTTGGAGCAGAGGGTGGGCAGGTTGCCCCTTCCGTGCAGAGCAAACCTGCCCTGTGGTCCTTGCGCCCTGAGGGCAGCTCGGTGTGGTGGGAAGCACCCTCCATGAGAGCCAGCAAGAGCTGCCAGGGGCTGGAGGAGACGTGCAGGCGCAATTGTGTCAGTGCAAAGCCTTGGCTGCTTCCTGCAGGACAGCTCTTCTGGCCTTAGTGAGCCACTGGGAGGTAGAGGAATGAGACACCCTCGGTGCTGCCAGCCCAGCTTATGTGCGGAGAGCTGTGACAGCCATCCGGGGATTTCTCTGGCTGCAGGGACTGCTAGGGAAGGGAAGGAAGGGATAAAGCACTGAGATCACAGGCAGGATCCCGTCCGCTCGCCCAGCGGCAGGCGCAGCACCACAGCGCGTCCCTCCAACCTGCTCCCGGCGCCGCTGGTGAAAGTGCCGACGTGCTGTCCCCGTCTGACCCCGCACACGTCCCCACCGCACACCGGTAGCCAAAGGCTGCAGGAACACCCAGCTCTGGTGGCACCGCGACAACCCGGACATGGCCAGCAAGACCCCAGTGGTGCCTGCTGAGGGAGCATGTCAGCCTGGCCAGAGGCAAACGCCTCCCCAGATGTCCCCTGCAGCCTTCAGAGACTCCAGTGAGACCAGCAATCTTCAGCCCATCCCAGCTCCCTTTGGCTGCCTGTATGGTTGGGACATCAAACCAGCCTCTCCACAGAGAAAGGAGCTGCCAGAGGCAGCCCCAAAGCACCCGGCAGGCCCTGAGAGGCGTGGGGCATCCTCCCCATTACCTGCCCCTTCCATCCCTGCAGCTTCTGGCCACAGCCATCCCCTGGGCAGGGTGACAGGACACCCTGTGCAGGGCAGTGCTGGCAGCAGGCACCGTCCTAGGTGGGCAGACAGGCTCCCGGGTCCCCGTGCAGCCCCATTCTCATGTCAGTGTGCATGTGTGTACCCGTATGTGCGTGCCTAAGTCAGCGCGGCTCAGTGGATTTCAGGCACTGCAGGCAGAAAGTACAAATCTGTGTCTGATTAAAACGGCCCTTTGTAATATAACCTATATGAGCCTGCACTTAACACCCATCATCCTGAGGAAAGCCCAGGCTCTCTTCCAGCCAGTTGGGCTGTGTGCCTCCGGGGCAGATCTCCCAGGGATATGAGACTGCCGGGGCAGGAACTTGGATGCGTTTTCTGTGCGGATTCTTCCCCCTTCTAGAGAGGCACAATGGGGCTTTGCATGAGTGATACAAACATGCCAGTTGTACTTAAGGTTGACAAATAATGTAAACCACACAATCTGGTTTGAGGGAAACGACTTCACCACAATTTATTTTAGTGCTTTAAACATCACGCCAAACTCTGTAGTGAATTGCTAAATTAATGCCGGGCTGCCATCTAAATAGACATCTTCAGATCACAAGCATGTTATAGGGGGAATGGTTTCCTTTGAAATGGTTCCCACAGCTTAAAGGCTGTGCAGAGAAAAAATGTGCCCAGGATTCAATTGCTGCCAACATGTGGTGGCCACATTTCTCTGCCGCTATTGGCCAAGATGCTCAGTAGAGCTGAGGAAGCATCATCTGAGGTGGACAGATAAAGCGGTGATTGCAGAGAGACAAGGGAATGTCATAAGCAGCTCACTCTGAGGAAAGGGATAAAGCAAAATAGCCTCAGTTCCAAGCTCTTAGCCTGGAAAAATGTGCCCTGCCCAGGAAGGCATCTGATTGTCCCCATCACGCACTTTCTCAGCTGCTTGTGATGCAGCAGAGAAGCCCGGCGAAAGCGCAGTGGATGTTTCTTCCACCCTTGGCTTTCCACCGGCGTCTTGGCTGATGTAATCAGCATTGCTGCCCTCCCCTGCTCCCCTGGCTGCAGGCAACCAGTGGCAATTCCCAGCCGCTCACAGCGGTGCCCCAGATCTCCTGGGAGAAAAGCCCGTCAGATCCACTTGGCAGGAGATGCCAGAGCTCCTGGGGGCCAGAGCTCACTCACTGCTGTCAGGAGACGGCACATGAGAATTGCAGGGAACAAGAAGCTGGTTTAACAGGTCCATTTATGGTGCAGTTTGGAGAGCTGCAAAGCGCATGCAGGTGTGTTTGAGCAGGGGCTGCAGCATGGGGGGAAAGAAATCAGAGGTGACCCAGCCAGGAGAGGGCAAAGGAGAGGGCTGGCAATGGGAGGTGCATGCACTGCAGTCCCTTCCATGTCCTCACTAGCTGTTCTTTGGGTGCTGGGAGCTCATGGCACCAAACTCTCACCCCAAAGCACTGCCCATGCTGCTGGCAGGGGGCAACGGGACCACAACAACTGCCCCCTCCAGCCCAAAGGAGCCAGGGAGGCTCGTGGTAGGCACTTATACCATATGTGTGCTTCACATATGCACTTCAAACACTGGAGATACCCTGGCATCCAGTGGCCAGGCTGTAGAAGCACCCTGTAGACAAAGGACAAGAAGACAAAGAAGAGGGAAGGGAACTGTCACTTGGCCGCTGTTCCCACCCCAGCAAGTTGGGTTTTGTTTCCCCATCACCAGCCCGAAATCCATCTTCCATGCTTTCGTGGCTCGGTCGCTCTTTCCCCTTATGGTTTCCTTCAGCTGAGCTGGAGGAAGAATAAAGAAATGTCTCTCCAGGCCCCAGCCTCTTACAAGGCTCATAAATATGTCTCTGCTTAAGAACTCAAGGATTAATTAACTCATGAGTATCTCCTAACCGAAGTTCTGGGAAAGAGCACCCTCCCATGCAGGAGGCAGCACGGCTGCAGGAGGCTTCTCCAGGGCGTCTCCCTTGCCTACAGGCTCCTGAGTGGGATGGACCCGGGGCTGAGCAGCACCCAGCAAACAGGACCCCAGCCCTGCACCACTGCCGCACACCGGCTGTGCCGTGCCGGGACCCCGGTCACGGGGAGCAGCAC
>NW_009912256.1:7159-8002 GCF_000696875.1 Nestor notabilis
TTGGCCATCAGCATTGGGCTCCCAGGCCATGTTGCCGTGTTGCTTTTACAGTGTTTTCAATTAGGTGCTTGACAATACCCAGGCTTGGTGGTCCACCATAAATTTCGAGGGCTGACAGTGCCAGGGGAAAGTTTGGACCGAGGGGGCTGGCGTCTCAAGGCACATCTTGGGGTCTGGCTTTCAAGACACACCAGTGCCTTTCCTCCCGCATGACCCAGACCCAACCCCACGCCACTTTAGAGCTCCTCGCCAGGGTGGCTGCCCCAGGGCCACCGGGTCTGCTGACAGCTCCCTTCTCATCCACGCAGCCCCTCCTGCCTTGGGAGGTTCAAGCTGTGTTGGTGAGTGCCCCTTCTCCCAGGAGGCAGGCACACTCCCTGCATTGCTCCATCCCTGGCAGTGTTCAAGGCCAGGTTGGACAGATTCTTGGGTGACATGGTCTAGTGTGAGGCATCCCTGCCCGTGGCAGGGGGTTGGAACTGGATGAGCTTAAAGTCCTTTAGAACCCAAACCATTCTATTATGCTACGATTGCCCCTGCCCTGTGCCTGGTCTGGAGGGGGGCTGCGCATGGAGCAAAGCAGACCAAGGGTGTTGTTGCTGGAGGGTGTGCAGAAGCGTGTCCTTCACTTACATCTCCCTCTCTCATCACTTGCTTGGGCTCCCTATGACACCTACAGCTCTACACAGCAGCGTGGCCCCAGCAGCCCTGTGCCCAGGCACTTTTGCCAGGGTGTCATGGCCCTCTCTGAGGCTCAGCCATGCCCAGCACAGCCCCTGGGGATGGAGGGTGTCTCCAGCAGCCATCTGGTCCTTGGCACAGCGTGTCGGCTCAGTAACCGAC
>NW_009912256.1:8012-9912 GCF_000696875.1 Nestor notabilis
AGCGGGAGCTGCCAGGAGCCACTCCTTCCTCAGTGGGTCTGCGCAGAGCTGGGTACGAAACAAACAACTTTTGCAACATGTTTTGTTTTCCATCATTACATTTAAAAAGTAAATAAATTAAAGCCATTTTGCTGCCACTTCACTATGTCAAGTGTAACCTGAGCGCTGCCCGCAGGAGAGGCGCTGCACGGCTCTGCTGGCGCTCAGGAGCAGCGGAGGGACGGGCTGGGATGATCCGTGTCGGACCTGCCCTGCTCGCCCCCAGGAGGGATGTCCCCATCCTGCGTGTCAGACTTGGAAGGGCTGGTGCGGATGTGCACAGAGGTGCAGGAAGCTGCAGTGCCAAGGCTGCGCTGGGACCGTCCCTGATACACCACTGCAGCCGAGGAGGATGCACCAGCTCCTTCCCCCCGTGTGATCCACTCCTGGGGTCTCTGCTACCTCTTCTGCACTGCTTCCCACCTTCTTCACCACATCCACAGGGATATCTCGGGAAGGAGCGAGCTGCATGGGTCCATCCCGGGCTGCTGTATATCACACAGGGCTACATGCATGGAGCATCACCCAGCAAAGCCCCTAGATCCTGAAGAGCTGTTTCCAGTAACGAAACGGTCTCCTTCAGCGAGTTCTTCGTCCTGTCCTCAGTGTGGCTGAAGGAGAGGCCCTGGGGACAGCTCCCTGCCCGTCCCCATCCCCATTCCCCAGGGCTGGAAGCACCTTAGAGGGCCAAACTCACCCCTTCCCAAGGGTAAACAGACTGGGTTGAAGTTGGTTGCAGACCCCCATCACCTTCCCAGTCCCTTGGGACTGCCACCCTGGCCAGCCCCCTGGAGATGCAGGAGGACACCCTGTCCCAAACCGGCTCCTCCTCCCGCCGTGGGGCTCTATGGGTGCATGCCATGGGCAGAGCCTGCCCGGGCTGCAGCGCAGGGGTGTGCACTCCAGATCCCCGTGCAAACGCAGGGCAGGGAGGGGACCGGTTGCGCTGGAAGCATCATCCAGAGGCCTGGATTTTCTCCTCCCCGTGAAGGCAGCTGTCTGCACCCGGGACAGACCTTGATTGCGTTGGCATCGCAGACAAAGCGCTCACTGATGTCATGTGAAGTGGAACTTGGCCCTTGGTGCAAGAGGACTCAGCGCTGCTTCCAGCTGGCCTCCTCGCTGCTTCTCGCACTGTCTTTGGGACATAATTAATTTGCTCTGTTGGAGGGGTAGTTTCCAGCTAAGCAGGGATCCTCTGGGTTTACCAGTCGGTGAAAGTGGTTTCCAAAGCACAGGCTACCCTTTCTTCTCAAGAACTGGCTCGAGAGGCAGCAGCAGCACCCCAGGGTTCCTGCCCATCACCACGCAATGCTGCTTCTTTGGACAAGCCCAACTTTAGCTTTATCAGATACTTCTAGATACGACATGAATTCTCTGCAGCACTATGGCAGCTTCACCGAGTGTCTCCCATGTGGGCTGGCTGGCATCAGAGATGTTGGCCACTAGGTCTGGGACCTAGCTGTCCCAGACTGACACCAGCTCCCTGGTGCCACTTCAGCTTCTCCTTCCTTCACAAACCTTCCTGCCTCTTGCCCATATGAGCACAACCAGGCCCCGTGTGAGCTCCCACAGGGTTCTGGTCTGAGCTGGAGAAGAAGAGGAAACATTTCAGCAAACTGTTTTACCAGAAAACATGCAAGTGACTTTTTTAATAACAACATCCAAATGAAAACAATGTGGGCTTCAAAGTCCGTCCTCGGGATGCTTTGTGGTTCACGGGCTTTCTGACAGCAACACTCCTTTCCAGCCCAGAAGCAGCAGCCCCTTCCCATGGTACCCGTGATGCCCGTGGTGCCCCCTTGCCACTTGGCCACCCCATGGAGCCGAGCTCCAGGGCCTGTGTGTGGCAGGGCTGCCT
>NW_009912256.1:10037-13783 GCF_000696875.1 Nestor notabilis
AAACTGCCCGTTCAGCAGCTTCCTCCCTCCTGCCCTTTGCCAGTAGTGCAGGAGAGAGCCCTGACGATCAGCGTGGCCACGGCTAAAGGCAGTCTCCTGTTGCTGAAACATAAATGTTGATGTTTGAGGAGAGGAGATGCTGATGGAAATGGAGCTGGCCCTGTTTGTTTGTTAAAGCAGCTATTTCAAACAAGTTCTGTTCACACAGCTTGCAGTTCGGAAGGAAGTTTTCCCAGCCATAATATCCTAGCTCAGCGCTGAGCAGACAATGGTTCAGCAGTTGCCCGGGATTAGCGTGGTGAAATCACCCTGGGAAGGGCATCTGGGAAAGGGCAGCGGCGCATTCTGTGCTGGGGAGGCTGGGGGAGGTCAGGACCTGCCTGGGAAGCCGGGGTGCAGGCACGGTGGTGGCAGCCTGGCTCGGAGCAGGACACCAAGCAGCCCTTGGCTGGGCCAAGTGCTTCAGGACACCCTTGCCCAGGCACTCAGCATCTCCGGGTTTGTCCCCAAGGAAAATGGTTCAATGAAGAATATGTTTCTGTTAAAAGACTTCCCAAAGCAATAAGCCTGCAAACAGGGCGCCTTGTCACCAGCAGTGCCAGCGGTGGCTCTGCCCTTCGGCAGCGCTGCGGCCAGCAGGGAGCCAGGCTCTGCGGGGTGATGGTGACACGGGTTAGTGGTGGCCTCGGCAGTGCTGCGGTGACGGTTGGACTGGATGAGCTTAAAGGACTTTTCCAACCTGGTCGATTCTATGCTCTATGGGGAGAGGTGTCCGCAGCCCCGCTCCCCAGGCACAGGGGGCCAGGAGAGCCTCTCGCTGCCCTCGCCGGGGGCCTGGCGTCACGGCCACTGCTCCATGGGGCTTTACGTGGGGAAAGCAGACAGGGCTCTTGGAGGGTGGCAGAGGCGGCAATGCCAATTCCTTTATTCATTACAGCCTCGTATACAAATAAAATCTTTACAAGCTTGCCTTGAGCTTTTAAAAATGCCGTTTAGGACGTGTCATTTGTATTGTCTGACTTCGGCTCCCCTGCACCACGGCTGAGCTCAGGGGCAGTAAAACATTGCTTCCACGTAAAACCCAAATGAGTTTATTTTATTTGCTGGGGCAGGGCGAGGGAAGCACTTACCAAGCAGCCTCCTTGGCTCAGACGTGACACCCCGCTGCCCTGGGCAGGGTCACCCTGCCTGCTGGGGACATCTCACCCCAAGTCGCCTCCTGAGCACCACGGGGGTCTCATGGGATGCGCGGGGCTCCGGCACAGCCTTTGTGGATGCTGCTCCCACCAACACTCCTGCTCACTTTGGCTTCTGCTTTGTCAGCATCCCATTCCGGGGGTCCTCAGCCCCCCAAGACATCCCCACCACTCACAGCTTAGTCCCCCTTAGTTTTGCAGCAGGCCATGGGGCAGAGCCTCCTGCCACCTCACATGTTTCCACTTGGGACGTCCCAGAGAGCGGCTGTGGCAATGTCTGCGATGCCACAAACCCACAAACATCAGAAGAAGATGCAGAAGATTAAAGCAAATAAATCTCTGCCATCCCCTTGGTTGCTCTGCGAATGCCAAGGCGTGAAAGCTCTGGCTCCGGAGGTGCACATGGAAACTCTCCACCAAGGGGAATTAATTGCAGGAGCACTGGCCCGTACCATGAAGATTTTTTCATTAGGGGCTCAGATGAAGCTTTCTGTTTCTTCTTCCTCTGGGTGAATCTTATTGTGATTAAATTAAAGGAATTCTCATTAAAATGTTAATATCCTTCTAAGACTGTTTGTTGTTTTTCTCAGCTGCCTCTGGTCTCTTTAGAGCCTTCGCTGCCTTTTCCTAACGTTTTCCAGCTCTTCCTCCCTCTTCACGCCACCCTCCCCCCTTTTTCCGAGGCAAACTGGAAAGTTACAGTTGTGGTTGAGTGGTGGCTGCAGGCAGTGAGTCACGCCGAGGATCCCCACTCGCAGCTCGTAAACAGGAGGGATAAACACACACTCCCACCCGGAGCCTGGGGCTGCACCCGGGGCCCTCACAATGGGATGGGGACTGGAACAGGGATGGGGATGGGGATACGGACAGGGATGAGGATGGAGATGGAGATGGGGACTGGGTTAGGGACAGGGATGGCAGATGCTTCCCCACTGCCACCCATCCCTCTTCCCAGCACACAGGGCAAACTCAGAGCAAAACCTGGTTCCTCATGGTCATCACCAAGCTATGGGTCAGAGGAAAACCTGGAAAAGGAGCTGGTGACCCTGCCTGGTCCAGCCCCAGCACACAGGCACCATGTGTACAGGGTCCAGCAGCCCCTGTGGGTGCTTCTCCCATTGCCAGGCTTGTAGCCATCCTCAACACATGGCCCCTGATGCTGCCTGGGGTGAACGTACAAGAGGCTTCCAGCAGCAGCACCCAAAAACTTACAGAGAAGTTAGTAAAAAGTAGAGGAATGACAGGGTTTTTTTCCACAGCGAAGGAAAAAACACTTATTTGGGGGCATTTTCCATTCAGGAGCATCCAATGCAAATTCATTGTTCCTCTTTGAATTCCTAAGCATATGGTATTTTGTGCTGTTAGAGTTTAATATTCTTTTCATTACTGATATCTAATACAGACAAGTCTTGAGGGTTACACAAAACATATGCGAACCTAATTTGTTTTTGCTGTGCCACATGTTTTTACTCCCTGCATCATTCACTTAGCTTTTTTTTTCTCTAATCATGTGATCAGCAAAAACTTAATGCTATTTTTAAGCAGAGTAGGAAAGTGAAAAACACATTTACTGTGACTGCAGAGTAAGAGGAGCGTAGATCCCCCCTCTGCAAAAATAGCTGTTACAAGCACAATAGTAAAATGTGAAACTGCTGCTGTCAAACAGGGCTGCTCCAATGGTGCAACTTGTCAAAGGACTGCACTGCTTGTAAGGCCAGCTCCGAAGAATTCTGGGTTGGGAGGAATGTCTTTGATTGACAGAGATGAGAAAGGGCTTCACAAACACACGGATCTGTGGCCAACAAGCCACCACCCTCCTGCATCCCATGGGGAACTTGACTTCTCCCTGCCCTTCATCCTGCTTGGGAGTCTGCCACCTTTTCCTCTGATGTCTCTCTGGAGAGATGGACATTAATATAGTCATGGAATCAACACAGACTGGTTTGGGTTCTGTGTTGAAGGGAGCTTAAAGCTCATCCAGCTCCAACCCCCTGCCACGGGCAGAGACACCTTCCACTAGAGCAGGTTGCTCCAAGCCCCTGTGTCCAACCTGGCCTTGAATGTTTTCAATAAATGATTATTGAATACATCATCTTTAATGCTCCTTTTTTCCCTTAAGTTATCCAGGTGTTCACATGGGATCCATATTCGCACAGGGGATAAGAAGGATGAACAACCACTGGTTGTGGTCACCACGCCAACACTGGTGAACCTGTGCTTTATTCTCTGCTCTGCAGTTGTGTGCCCAGCCAGCTGCTCAAGTTGGAGTTGAGTTTATGTGGGAATTTTGGAGCCTGGGAATGAGCAGGGAGATCAGGAGAGATTGGGTTGCTGTGTGCAGGGCAGCTCTCTGATGCTGGAAGGGAAAGCCTACGGAGGTGGTGTTCGTGTGGGCAGGCTTAGAAGATGCTCATTGCCGTGCAAGACAGGTTCCTGGACACAGGTCTCTGTAATGCAAATAACCCGTGTTAA
The DNA here is from genome assembly GCF_000696875.1 of Nestor notabilis. NCBI lineage: Eukaryota > Metazoa > Chordata > Aves > Psittaciformes > Psittacidae > Nestor > Nestor notabilis. The sequence goes on from NW_009912256.1 coordinate 13,706, forward strand.
ATCACAACCAGCCTTAGGCATAGATAGCTCCAAGGTCAAAATCTGGGCCTTCTAACCCTTGGTTGTTGGAGATCAGCA
>NW_009912256.1:13814-19981 GCF_000696875.1 Nestor notabilis
CGGACATGATTCCCATTCAGGTGCTCAAGCCCCCTCCATGTCACAACTGGTGCTCATCGCCCAGCTCCTTGCAGGTGCTGGAGGAGAAGCGTGGTGCTCGGTTGGGTGAGGGAAACCTGAGCCCTGGCAGCTCCTCGTGCTTCAGACAAGCCCGAACGCAGGAAATCCTGGTGCTGCCACATGCTGTATTCCCCATTCACACACATGTGCCTTATTAGCAGTGTCAGAAGCCTCCAGCTTGTGGGTGACTGCTAACCATAACCGCCAGCATTAACCTCCTGCTTGGGGGTCATTTGCAACAACCCACAGAAATGCCTTAGAATTGGGCCATGTTGAAAGAAGCTGGTGGGTTCCTAGAAGAAAAATGTTTAAAAAGAGCTTTATTATTTATTTATTTGGGCCTTTGAGAATTCTGCAGTACAGTAATAAAAACACTGTGGACATCTGGAGCCTTCCAGGCCAGGAATCCCAGGGTGGCCATGGCGTAGGACAGCTCCATTCATGGGCTGACATCATGGTTGCTGGGCTCTGTGTGCTTTGGTCCTTCCCTACCTTCTGACAACCAAGTGGTCTGGTATCAAAACCATCCGTCCATCCATCCCTGGGTGAGCCTGGCCACAAGCTGTGATCAGCCCAGTCACTGCAGAGGGTGCAAGCATGTTGGTTATGATAGAATCACAGAAGCCCAGACTGGTTTGGGTTGGAAGGGACCTTAAAGCTCATCCAGCTCCAACCCCTGCCATGGGCAGGGACACCTTCCTCTAGAGCAGGTTGCTCCAAGCCCCTGTGTCCAACCTGGCCTTGAACACTGCCAGGGATGAGGCAGCCACAGCTTCTCTGGGCACCCTGTGGAGAAATATTAAAAGAAGAAATTAAAAAGGAATTTTAATCAATTAAAGGAGAAATTAAAAGTTTTAGAAAGAGAAATCAAATCTTAAATCACAACAGTACAACACGGCATGGCACAATGGAAGGGGAAACCAGCAGCTTTCCCAACACATATGCATCTATTCCCTCCAGCAGGAAAACTCTAGAAACTGAAGTCAGGTGTCCCCATGGACCCCCAGCTTGCACAGCAAGGCAGGGGCCAGGGCTGCTGCGTGCTGAGCGGAGGGGTTGGATGCCATGTGAACCACGGGGTGCTGCACCACACATCTGGGTCAGATACTCCCAGCATAAATAATCCATTGTGCAGCTGGGTTCTCCTGCAGGTCATGACTCATCTGGCCAAGATGCTGCATCCGTGTCAGGGAGCACATCAAACCTGAGCCTCTTTGTTACAGCCGGGACCTGGTCTTCCAAGGGTTAAGGGTAATTTGAATGATTCCTTTTGTTTAGATTCATTTCAGGTTTCGTGATTTCTGTTATTACTGCATAAAATCACTTGCAGGCACTCGAGGTGGGGGCTGGAGGGAAGGAGAGCTCTAACAGATGTGAGCTAATTGGAAGCACAGCAGCAGCACCAGCAAGTGCTGAGCAGCTCTTTGGGGGCCGAGTGCTGCCTCTAAGGCTTCGTCACACCCTATTTGTGCGCTGCACTGGCTGTGGGGAGAGACTGGGAGTGAGACGAGGCGTCCGCGTGGATGGAGGATGCTCAATAGCATCTCCAGTGAACGCAGAAGCTCTGCTGGTCCTGGGTCACCATCACCCAGGGTAAGAGCACCAGGTGGTGCCCAGCTCCCAGAATCTCAGCTCGGCTTTGAAGCGGGATCAATCTGATTTCCATTGAGGTTACAAATCAAGCTGGCTGAGCAAAGGCAAATGTGACAGTTACTGCAAAAAGCTGATTTCTGATTGCAGGGGCTGCCCGGGATGTGGGTAAGGGATGGACGTAGAGGTCTTCTCACCAGTGCTTCAGTGACGAGCTGTGTGCTGCTGGACAGGGACAGTCCCAGCACAGCTGCCATGGGATAGGATGGGCAGGATGGGATGGGTTGGGATGGGATGGGATGGCACATCTGGCATGCCCAGCGGGCAGTCTGTCTCCAGCATAAGTCGTTGCTTCTAGCACAGGAGGGCACAAAAGGATTTTACAGAAGGAATCAGGGATAGGCACAAACCCTGTTCCCCCTCACTCCTGCAGAGCTGGCAACTGCAGCAAGGGTGGCATCTCTGTCTCATCCTCCTGTTTGCAGTGCTCCTTAGTGCCATTCCGTGCCTATTCACCCCTGTCTCCCACTCCAGCTTCCCAGGATGGGCCTGGTCCTGTGTGGCACCGTGACATGGGTGACACGGTGACAAGGGTGACTTGGTTTAGTGAGGGGTGTCCCTGCCCAAGGCAGGAGGGTTGGAACTAGATAATCTTAAGGTCCTTTCCAACCATAACTCTTCTATGATTCTATGATTCTTTGACCACCAACTTGTAGAGCAGCCAGTCTGCCTTTCACTGGGAGGTCCGGCAGCAGCTCTAATAAATAATATCTAATTAGATATTAGGAAGAAAACCTTCCCTGTGAGGGTGCTGAGGCGCTGGCACAGGGTGCCCAGAGAAACTGTGGCTGCCCCATCCCTGGCAGTGTTCAAGGCCAGGTTGGACACAGGGGCTTGGAGCAACCTGCTCTAGCGGAAGGTGTCCCTGCCCGTGGCAGGGGTTGGAGCTGGAGGAGCTTTGAGGTCCCTTCAACCCAAAAACCATTCCATGAATCTATGATAATACCCTCAGAAAGGATCCCATCATGCTGGAAACGTGCCGGTGCTGCTCAGAGCAGAAATGCCCCCAACCTGCCACAAACCTGCTCCTCTCACTGTAAGAGGGGTGAGAACCTAAGGAGGCCATACAATAAAAATTCAAAGCATCCCAATCCAATAACCAGCTGGAGCTGCAGGTGCTAATGAGATTGTGCCTTGTCTCTTGTTCCCCAGCCTGCATCTGTCAAGGAGCTTTCTCTGCCCCGCCATGGCAACATTGGCTTTAATTAAAGAATCTCTGCACAGCACCAGAGGGCAGATTCACCGGGGCGGGATTTGCTGCCTTCCCCGAGCCGCTAGACAGCCTGTCTCTCACCGGGGATTACGCTCCAGGAAGCTCTCTGCTTGGCACAGGGAAACGGGGGAGCTGCCGTGTGAATCCCAAGAACGTGGTTCAATTAACTTTTCTCACTCTCCCTTTGGGCCAGACACTGAGTGAGTCTGGGGGGTTCACACCCCACGCAGGTGACAGGGCTCAGGATTAATTAAGGAGCTGACATTCCTGGAGCTGTGCTTGGTGCTGGGAGCTGCTGGTTCCCAGTGCTGCCCAGAGGGTCCCCAGCTCCCTGCCTGCCTCGGGGCACCTCGCTCCTTGCTCTCTGTGGCTGTACCGGGAAGTCACATCCATCGCCAAACCCATTGATGTGGCTGGAGAAGCCGGACACGCTCCGGGTCAAACAGAGCCTGCTTGCCCCAGGGTTCCATCATCAGATGGGTGCAACTGCCCACTGGGACCCTGGAGGTGGGGGACAGGAGCAAGCTCTGTCAGGAGTATCCCAGTAGGGATGCCCCGGCTGCCCAGAGCCTACGGCTTATCTGTTAGATGTCCAAAGGTGTTGCCTGCTTGCAGCCGAGGCACTGTCCTGCCCAGGCTCTGTCCTTTCTGTCCAGACCTGGTGGTCCTTGGGACTGCCAGGACCTCATTAAATGCTGATGGAGGACTGAAGCCCAGGGAGAGCCTGGGTCTGGGGTCGAAACCACCTCACTCACTCCTGTGTGAGCAGCGTCTGGTTGCAGTTGGCTGCAGGGCTGCGGGTGATGAATCCGTCCTCGGGTACCTCCAGAGCATCTCGTCTTCTCTTTGTCTGGAGCATGAGAAGCTTTCTCTGCACCATCAGGACGGAATTCCTGCAGTCCATCATTTTCAGTTGTTTCTGCGCTAATTGGCCTTGTACCGAGAGGACACAGCTTTTACTGTGTGTTGGAAACAAGCCTTCAGCTCATCCATCACATCCCTCCTTAGCAGGTGTGCTTGGGGAGGGTGTCTGCAGGCAAGAGGCATCTACAGCAATGACCAAGCCTCTGTGCTGCCCAGCAAAGGGCTCTTAAGGATGCTGTGGGGATGTCCTCACCCAACTCACCCTCCTTGTCCCCCTGGCATCACTGCAACAGCACATAGAGCCCAAAGTGGGTCCAGTCCTGCACTGCGTGGTGCAGCCTCCAAGAAAGGCTGGGAGATAAGAGGGGTGAAGCAGGAGCCTCGACTGCCCAGGAGCTGCTGGGGGTTTGGGGGGGTGCATGGACCCGAGTGCTTTACTTTTGCAAAGCACAAACAGCGTCTGCCTTCAGCTTGGCCTCATGACTCAGGGTTTGGGATGGGAGCTGCTGGGATTTGTTACAGTCACAGCCCTTTTAGTGGCCGGTATTAATGAGAGCTGGAAGAGAACTTTGGAGCAGTGATAGGGGAGGGAGATGTGTCTGCCCGTGTCCTGCCAGAGCATGTTGTTCTTCCTCCGAAATCCCAGCACCTTCTGCAACCTGGTCCGTTTAAGCAGAAGATCTTTGGAAAGCGATCTGGAAACAGAGGGCTGACAGTATCAAAACATCCTGTTTTGACATTTTCTGAATGAATCATTTTGATTTTTTATTTGGAATGACCTCACTGCCTTTTGTTGGTCGAGTGAAACAGATATTTATTGAAAAGCTGTAACGAAAACAAAGCGATTGATTCTTTGCCTCAACGAAATGTTTCAGTCCCCCTCCCACAAACTGTGCTTTGAGGCTTCAGTTTCTGAAGGATTTCTAAATATTATAGTTTTGGTCTGATTTCAAGCCAGATTTTGCAATCCCAAGACGAGCCTGTTGGTCCGGCTGCACATCCCAGACACATCCCGCCTGGACCAGCCCCTTCTGGGGTGGCACTGGGGGAGTATCTGCCCTCCCGTCCCAGTGGGTGCACAGCCAGGGGGCAGGCTCACATTAGGGAGCTGTCACCTAATCCCCAGAGCCAAGCAGCCACCGCAGGCTCCTACCTGGCAGCCGGGGGGTGGCAGGGCAGCCTGTTGGTCCGGCTGCACATCCCAGACACATCCCGCCTGGACCAGCCCCTTCTGGGGTGGCACTGGGGGAGTCTCTGCCCTCCAGTCCCAGTGGGTGCACAGCCAGGGGGCAGGCTCACATTAGGGAGCTGTCACCTAATCCCCAGAGCCAAGCAGCCACCGCAGGCTCCTACCTGGCAGCCGGGGGGTGGCAGGGCCGCGGATGACCTGGCTATTAGCACTATTTGACAACTTGTTAGGATTAGAAAGCTCATCATAAAAATCTCCAAAATGAGCTTTTGTGTGTGTGTGTGTGTGTGTGCAAGTTAAGCTTTTCTGCCCCAACCAGGACCAGATGTCTGAACTGGTTGATGAATTGGAAACATCTGAAACAACTTTCCAAGCTGAAGTACAATAAATATACCTTTCATCACGATCCCTGCAAGAGGGTTTTAGAGGCAAAAATCACTGAAGTGTTTAATATGGCCCACGGTGAAGAATCATTATAACAAATGAACCAAATTAAATGAGAATTTCTCCCCGTTTCAGTGACTTTGCTGGGACTCCAGGTGACACCTCTTGAGCTCGCAGCGGGACTGTGCCCTGCCATCCTTCCCAAACCACTCCCTGTTGGTTTAACACCAATAGTAGGCAAAGGGAGGATGGGGAAGTGCAGAGCTCTGAAGTGAACCCAGGGTCTGCCCTGGCTGCATGGGCAGGATCCAGGCGCTTCTGCACCAGGGTGGGTGGCTGTTGTCTTGTGGGACGTCAGGTTCCACATGCACAGACTGCACAGAGGGAGGCAGACACACAGTCCCCTGGTTCTTTCAACGTCTTCATCAACATCTGATGCTTCAACATCTTCAGGGTGAAGCCTGAGACCTTCACCCCCTGCTCCTAACGCCTGCCTTAACCCCTGTGCCACCATGCGCTGGGCTGGGGTGCAGGGGGAGGCTGGGGAGGTGATGCCCAGCACCAGGCTCTTCACCAGGACATTGCCTGCCAAAGCCAAGGAACGCTCCCAGGGATGCACCTTCCCAGAGCTCTGCAGTTGCCCAGGAGCCAGCCTGGTCCGGACCAGAAGCAATCCACAAAGCATCCTCGTGCTTTAGTGCCAGGAACATCTGTCAAAGCCACGGAGGGCTGCCTGCCAGGGTTCAAGTGGCTGCCATTCTTGCTGTTGATCCCACGACCTGGATAGATGAGAATCTTTCCGCCGGA
>NW_009912256.1:20012-23675 GCF_000696875.1 Nestor notabilis
GTTTATTTTTCCATGTCTCCACTTGGCTTATTCCGTCATGTTCTATTGATTTATTCTGAAATCACATTTATTTTCCTTTAAGAAATAAAACCCAGTATTTCTTCCTTCAGAATTCATGTGCATTGCCCAGGATTTGAGGGTCAAATTTTCAAGTGTGAGCACATCCATAAGAAGCTCCTGCACTGTCAGGGAGCATCATTTACACTTGGGACCCTGATTCTAGCTCATGTGCTGGTGCTCAGCAAGCAAGCAAATTCCCTTCTATTCCCATTCTGCAGCAGCTCAGGGCTCCCCACCAGTGTCCTCGCTGCGGGACAAGTGTCACAACCCAACAGGCACGAAGGACTTTGGATTCTGCGCTGGTAAGAGCTGTAAAACAATGTGAGTAGATGAAAACAGAAGAGAGGCTGACTCCAAGTTTGGGTTGCTTGGCTCTGGCTGCCTTCGGGGATGCACAGTGACCGGGTTTATACAGATACATCATCGGAATGGCTGGAACATCCCCGACACATGCGTTGACCAGGATGAGTCACTGGAACATGGCTCATAAATAAAGCAGACACCTTTGATGTCTCCATTCTCAAACGCTCAGCGAGGCCGGGGAGCGCTCGGGCTATCACACAGATGTCTGTAATGGGATGCTTATGGTTACACATCGCTTCCACGCCAGAAAGTGATGGTGCCCCTTCGGAAAAGGAAGCATCTGCAGGGACTCTTTTGCCTGGCTCAGACTTCCCTGGGGCCTGTTTGCTAATCCCAACCCGTGTTAATGGCACAGCTTTTGCTAATGGTGTGGATTAGAGCTGGCGGATGGAGACGTGAGGCTCACAGACACTGCCTCCGCATCCCACCGAATCCCAGCAGCACTTCCTGACAAATCCCTGGGAGCTCGGGACAAGCAACCAGCAGCTGGGAGGGTCTGAGCTGGGGAGAGGGATGCTGCTGTTCTGGAGTCTGCCTGGAGCATCCGGTTATCCTGGGAGTCACGAGCCCAGAGAAAGCCCCAATGCGCAGGGAAGCTGCATGTGGCTTCTGTGCGGTGACATTCCCTGCGTGGGGCTCCTCTTCACATCTGGCTGCACTGGGGAAAGGCAAGGGAACAAACACTGATGCACACACATCCCTCCCCCTGCCGTGGCTAAATGCAAAGGAGTCTGCCTGGAGCATCCGGTTATCCTGGGAGTCACGAGCCCAGAGAAAGCCCCAATGCGCAGGGAAGCTGCATGTGGCTTCTGTGCGGTGACATTCCCTGCGTGGGGCTCCTCTTCACATCTGGCTGCACTGGGGAAAGGCAAGGGAACAAACACTGATGCACACACATCCCTCCCCCTGCCGTGGCTAAATGCAAACGGGGAGATCCCAAAGCATCCTGCAGCCACAGCGCAGAGAAACTGCTTTGCTCCCTTTTTAATTCCAGGAGACAACAGGCAGAGACATCCCGGTAGGAAAAGCCTTTCCTGGGGTGGGCCCTGGCCTGTGAAGCCCATTCACTGGGGTGCACAGCCCCAGCCCTGGCAGCCCTATGCACCCCTCAGACCAAACACCAGCACCACTGGTGACCCCCCAGTTCCCCAGTGGTTCCCATTGAACCAGCCTCACATCCCTCCCATCCGACGGCTGCAAACTGGCACCTTGTCCATTATTTCTACAACTTGGAAGTTCGAACTCCCTCCCTGGCCCTTAGAATACAAAGCCAACTGCAGATAGGCCATTGCTGAGGCTGCCACGCACCTCGTATTATGAACACCTACATGCACATTGGTATTAAACCTGCAACGCACAAGGCAATTGGGTTAACATTGTCTTGGCTGTGTGCTTCCCTCAAGATGCATTTTAGTTCATTGTATTTGGATCTGCTTTCTGGAAAGCTTCACCTGAAATGGTTCAGTTGCATCTGAGAATGAGGCGAGGGGAAAAATATTAATGATGTCTTAAATATACTCCAGTAAACCACTTCTTTGAGAATCCCTCATCCTTTTGTACCCAGAGACACTGCGATTTGGCAGACAGCAGGAAGGGTGGATGTCAGTCTCTTCTCCCAAGTGACAAGCCATAGGATAAGAGGAAATGGCCTCAAGTTGTGCTAGGGGAGGTTTAGATTAGATATTAGGGAAAATTCCTTCCCTAAAAGGGTTGGAACAGGCTGCCCAGGGACGCGACGGAGTCACCATCCCTGCAGGGATTTAAAAGACACGTAGATGTGGCACTTGGGGACATGGTTTAGTGATGAATGTGGCAGTGCTGGGTTAAGGGTTGCACTCAAGGATCTTAATGGTCTTTTCCAACCTAAATGATTCTGTGTGAGGGACAGAGGTTTTGCTGTCCTTTTGAAAGAACAACCCCCCCTCCTTTGGCCAAGCTGCTCAGATACACCCAAAACGCCTGCTCACACTCTTGTCTTAGAGATGTGATCTCCAAAACTCTACCAGCTCTGCCGCATCAGGCATCAAAAGCGTCTCATTTTGGGGGGTGGGGGGTGGGAAACCAGCGTCCCATCATCACCTGCAAAGTTCCTGAGTGCTCCATCAGCAGAGGCTGGTGCACCAGCACCCTGCTCCATGCACCCTGACCCCCCTTGTGCCCCTGCCCTGTGGGATGGCTGCAGCCCTGTCCAAAGGGCAGCCTCCGCGGTGGCAATAATTGGATCAAGGTGCAGGCAAGGGGCTGCTTTCCAGCAGCTGCCTGGGTTCAGGCACGGGGGCTCAGCCCCATCCCAAGCACCCGCACGGGAACCCGCGGGATCTGAAGCAACGTGCTCATTTCAGGAAGGGAAAAAAACACCCCACATTTTGGAAGCTGCCACCTCCCTCCCCTCGCCAGCAAGTTTAGGGTTTCATGAAGCCGCCCGGTAATGGGTTACAAATGTACCTATCAGCTTTACATTTGTTTTCATTCAGGCTCAGTGAACTCTCCACCCAACCTGGTGGTGGGCAGGGAAAGGTTCCCCCCTGCCCCGCTCCCCTCGCAGCACACCCACAAGTGAATTGTTCTTCCCTAATCTAAACCAACACTCCTCCGCGGCAAATTGGATTTCAGTTAAACCCTGTGACTTATGTGCAAATCCTCCTTGCGCAAAGCTCCCCGCGGGGCGCGGAGCCACCACGGGCACGTGGAGCCCGAGCCTCCGTCCGCACATGGTGTCAATCGGCTCAGCCCCGCGGCGGTGGTGGGGCCGCGGCGTTGGACCCCCGGATAACCGGCATTAGACCCCTGGGTCCCTGGCATTGCACCCCTGGATGCTGGGCATTGCACCCCTGGATCCTCAGTGTTGCAGCCGTGGGTCCTGGGCATTGCGCTTCCAATTAAAGCCGCAGAGAAATAATCCCAGGAATGATTAAAAATAGCAAAGTATGAGTTCAAAGAGCCTCAGAAACTCAGAATATGAAAGCTCTGGTGGTGAAATAGGCATGGCAGGCACTGGCTAGAGATCATAAAAGAGATCTTTTCTTCTGGACGTGATTGAACTTCTGAAGATGTAATAAAGCACAGCTCCCAGATGAGTCAAGCAAACAGGTCCTGTCTGGATCATGTGAAACTGAAACTAAGCAAAGTCACCCATTTCTAATTTAGTTACATGGTGATTACATGGGTTCTCGGCTGAAAAGCAACAGGGATTTTGATTTTCTATGATGAATGAGCATTTCTAGTGTCTGGGGGAGGAGG
>NW_009912256.1:23706-26951 GCF_000696875.1 Nestor notabilis
CTGCCACACAGCTTCTAGCTCTGCCAAGAGAGCAGCTCGGAGGGGAAAGCTAAATTGGAGCTCAACTTCTTTCTGATTTTGAGATTTAGGACCAAAATGTGATCGAAAAGCCCCTTGCAACACTGGGAGCTGGCTGGGGGCAGCTTAGGGCAGGCAGCGGGTGCTTCCACTGTGGCAAACCTCCCTTGGGACTCATGGGAGTCATGATCTCAGTCACTCATGGATCTAAGCTATTTCTCCATGCTCCAGCACAGCCTGGGCACCTTCCTGGTAACTGCCATCCCTTTGTCCATCCTGTGGGCACTGGAACAGTGCCCAGAGAATAATTAACCATCTTAAAGCAAGTCAAATTGGACCCAAGATAACAGAGCCCCAACACTTCCAGCCCCAGGAGGTGGGCTGGAGCTGTCCCAGCCCTCACCCCGGAGTGTTGCAATATTCCTAAGGGAAGGTGACAGAGCTCTGTACATGACACACAGACTTCAGAGCATCGGACATGCCACAGCGCTGGGGTTCGTGTTTGCTGTAGCTCCCCGATGTCTGAGTGAGCAAAAGCTGCAACCATTAGTAAGATCCACTTCCTGAGCAATTATCCAGAGATATTACTGGGTCCTTCAGGATCGACTCAGCTGCAGAGAGTACTCAGATGGAAAAAATCTATTTAATTTAGTGGTCTGTTAGCAATTGAAGTTGAAGAAGTGGTGTTCAGCTCTATTGTTTTCAGAGCGGGATGTTCGTGTGAAAGATTACTTTGATTCAGGATGCTGCAGTGTACGGGGGAACTGCAGACACTGTACAGTAACAGAAAACACAGATAATGGATCGGGAGCTGATTGCTAGCAAGATACCCATGTTGTTGTTTACTTAAAGGGATGTCATCAACTTAAAATTCCTCTTTAATTTATAAGTTAATTTATATGCTGAGATTGGAGAGGTCTTGCACTGGCTCCAAATTAATGAGGTCAGCAGCGGGTGTTTTTTGCTGGTTCACCCATCTTTGTGCTTTTTGCCTCATCTCAGCCATACCCTGCATTCCCTTAGTGCACAGAAATACTTGCTGTAGTAAAGCCAAATACACGTTGATGTCCTTGCCAGCCATGGCCATGGTTGCACAGATCCCTGACTTCCCGAGCAGCGCAGGGGGATGAGTGGTTTTCATCTTCCCCCCTACCCCTCTTTCTGAATTCCTATCTGGTTTGCATTAATCAGCTTCATTGTTCTGATCACAGTACCTAGAAGATGAGCAGCAGCAATAGGGTTTGTTTCTCTGGGCTGGTGTGGGATAGTGGGTGTGAGGCTGGTGTGGGGCTGCATCCCTGCATCCAGCCGTGCTGCAGTCCCGCTGTGACCTGCACACCTGAGCCAAGCCAGCCTGCCCCGCTGAGACCATTCACAAGGCATATCTGAGGACCAGAACCATGTCTTCCCTGGTCCTCACAGCCCTAAACAAACTCACAGACTAAACAAACCCAGTCCTGCCCACCCTTTCCCACAGACTGCAGTTTCCAGACCTCCAACCATCCTCCCTCTCCTCTGGAGCATCCCTCCTTGGTCCATACCTTCCCTCCCCACGATGCAGCTCTCCAGCCAAGGACCCCCAGCAGCAAGGGGACGAGATGGGCACCACAGCCTGTGTCCGGGGCAAGCTGGCCTTGTGCAAAGTGAGCAGCCATTGAGGCAGGGCTGAGCCCCCTTCCCTACCAGGGCTGAGCCCCATTCCCTGCCAGGGCTGAGCCCCATTCCCTGCCAGGGCTGCAGGCGCAGTGCTCGGCACAGCATTCTCCTTATGTGGTTGCAGTTAAGCTGGGAAAGATCTCACTTCATTCACCCCCAACTGAATTACTAGCAGCCGTCCTGGGGCTCTACTTTCATAAATGAAATACATGCTGTGATGACTGCTCCATGTGCCAAGAGATTGTTAATGGGTGACCAAGCGCAGTGCTCATAATCTAGTGTTTTCCTGATTGCACCAACCTCCTCCAGTAGTTTATTGATACCAAGCAGTACCCGAGCAGAGGAGGCAGTTAGCCTTGTTGCTAGAGCATGATAAACACAAAGAGGCTTATTTTTGTGCACAAGCAAGCTCAGTTTTCAGCGTTCAATGTTGCACGTTGCCTGGCTTGGCTGCTGATGGATCATCTTGTAGAAGTGCACCAAGACGGGTACCCACTTCCTGAGACACAGATGCCAGCAGTCTGGTGGCCTCAGCCTGCATCAGTGGGGTTGGAGACCTCATGGAGGAAGAAGGATGCTCCAACAGCATCGTGTCCACCACACGCAATGGCTATCGCTATCTATCAGGCTTGAAGGATTAGCATAGACATTGATATAGGACTTAACAATTCAAACTGAACTTGGCCCACTAACTCCACAGTGACATTAAGCAAATCTGCTTCTTATTATTATTTATTTTATCTGTGTAATGAAGCAGCAGGGAGAGCTCCATAATTAAGGTCAAGCTGAGCATTGCACTCAAAGAAAAACTCGTTGCAAACTCTCCCTGAAATGCCATCATTTTCAAAAGAATGCTTCTGAAATTTTACAAGAAAACCTCTTATTTAGGTTAGTACTTTCAGTGGGAATTTCCCTGAAGGGGAAGATTTAATATCCCAGGATCAAACAAAATAAATCCTCTTAAGTTATGAAAAATAATGACTAAAAATGCCTATTAATCCTGAATAAAAAGTGCTGTTTTTTTCACTTAGCTGTCCTGCTAGTTCTGGGAAGGCAGAGCAGGGGAGACAGAGGAGAGGGGCACGTGTGCGCGGGGACACGTGGAAGCAGAACGGAGTCACCAGCACGGGCAGAGCTGAAGCTTGGGGGGTGCAGACCTGAGCAGGATGGATGCTGGGAGGCTGCCCTGCATGGGGCGTCCTGTGCCATGGGGTGTCCTGTGCCATGGGGCGTCACAGTGCCACGGGCTGCTCTGAGCAATGGGCTGACTTGTGCCATGGGTTGTTGCGGTGCCGTGAGCTCTGCTGGCGCTCAGCTCCATCCCAGCCCCTCATGCCCCAGCCTGGCTGCTGCCTTCCCCCCCCGTCTCCCGCACTTCCACAAAAGCTCCTTTTTGCAGCTTCATCCAGAACCAGCTGCAGGAGGAAACAAAACCAACCCGGCCTCTTGCTGTGTTGGTGCTGCCTGTGGGTTTGCAGCACTCCAGCGCTCACAGCAGGGAAGGACACGGCTCTTCGGCTGCAACCCCATGTGAGGACCTGCCAGCGCTGTCCCGGGGAGCTGAGCTGGGG
>NW_009912256.1:27228-39402 GCF_000696875.1 Nestor notabilis
CGGGGCTCCCTCTCGCCAAGCAGTGTCCCACGCACCGGGGGCTGTGGGGTTTCCCTGCCTGGGAGTGACATGATTAATAGTCTCATTACTGCAACTTTCACTGACACACGCTCTCTTGCTTGTACACAACTGTTGAGTCCTCGCTCTCGGTGCCAGCTCTGATTCATATGTCAATAAACTCAGTGAAAGGAAAGTGGGTTTCCCTGCCAAGCCAAACAAACAGTATCCCACGCACCGGGGGCTGTGGGGTTTCCCTGCCTGGGAGTGACATGATTAATAGTCTCATTACTGCAACTTTCACTGACACACGCTCTCTTGCTTGTACACAACTGTTGAGTCCTCGCTCTCGGTGCCAGCTCTGATTCATATGTCAATAAACTCAGTGAAAGGAAAGTGGGTTTCCCTGCCAAGCCAAACAAACAGTATCTTTTTGCTCAGGGCTACAGCATCCCCGGGAAATCAGCACCAAGGGGCATCGTGCTGCCATCATCCCCTGCTCTGCTGGTGCTCCCTGTGCCGTGCCTGTGGCCGGGTATGGAGCACCCTGGACCCGAACGTTCTGGCTCCCTAAGGGAGCACCGTGCTCCTCTGCCCATCCGCTGCCAACACCTTACAGCGAAAAGTGGAAAGGGATGGGGGAACGCAATGTTTAATGGCACTTTTATCAATAAAAAGGAGTTATATTGGCCCGTATCCCTCCTGAAACTTTAATAAAAGTCGAATGATAGTTTTTTCTTCTCTCCTTTTTCATTTATTCCTAATTCAGAGCTGCACTGGGGCCAGATCAAGAATGCTTTTAACCTTTCAAACAGGCCTGGTGGAGGCATGCCCAGGAGCATGGTGTGCAGGAGGAGGCTCTCCCGCAGGTCTTGGGACAGGCACTGTGCACAGCAGCCTTGCCATGAGCTGCCTCATGAGCAGGGGTGTCCCCAGGGCCACCCTGCACCAGGCCTTGGCAGGCAGCATTGTCCCACCAGCCCCAGGAGGTCCCACCACACTTTCCCCATGCTGCCCTTTCCAGCACGCAGGGATGTGGCAATCAGGACACCCCTGTGAAAACTGGAGTTCTCTTTGTTCTTCCTGGAATTTAGATTAGCTGTACTGGATAAAATGATGAGATTTAACACAATGTAGTTTTGTAATTTTAATGAAGTACAAGGATCTACCAGAACTCTGGAAGTAAATATCTCCAAACAGGCTCAGGGACTTTCAACAGGCTTGAGGAGCAGGACGTACACCCGCGACGCTCACACAGCATGACTTGAGGTCTACTGCTAATTCTCTTGGCTTTCATCGGACCCTTTTGCAACACCAACATGTTTTCCCTGCCTCATTCCCCACACAGAGCGAGCAGAGTCCCTCCCTGTTAATGGGAGTCGCAGCCCCGCTCAGGACCATCCTGCTCCCGAGCAGGCAGAGCGCAGCCAGGAAACAATTCCATTGCTTCAGATGGGATTAATCGTCATCTGGTCGCACTGGCCTTACATTCTCTGAAGGAGCTTCAGCCTCAAACCCAAACCCAGGGGGAAGGGACATCTCTGCTGTCACTGTGGGCCTGGGGGGACCTGGATTACCAGGATGCCAGCACAGGAAGAATGCACAAGGAAAACCATGCTTTGAGCTTGCAATGACCTGCAATTGTCTGTGACTTAGTTTCCTGAAATTCAAGCGTGCAGCTGAACATCAGCCATCTCTCCTGGCACTTGGGAAGCGCTGCAGCCCTTTTCTGCCTGCCTCCCTGCACACCTGCCTCTGGCTTCCCGATTTTCCTGATGTGAGAACCGTCTGAGCTGTCACATGAAGATAAAGAGATGTCTTTGTTCCTCATATCACTCGCCCCTCTGCAGATCTTCTCTCTCTGCCGGAGGATTTCTCCCCCTCCTTGCCTGCAGTGTGCTAAAGCTCCTCTTGTTCTTGGGAGCTGGAGCTGGCACAGTCGTGTCCTACAATCTGGAACTTCCATTTAGTGGAAAGCTTCTGCTTTCCACAGTGTGTGAACTAGAAGCGGGGGATAGCACTGCTGGGTGAGCTGGCAGCACCTTCACATCCAGCTTTCAGAGCAGGATCATTTTCACATATAAATGTAGGGAAGATGGGACAGAAATTATCCAGTAGGATGTAGAGACACTCAGGTTTTGCTTTCCACATTCTTCTCATCCACTGTGAAGTGAAATACTGATATAACCAACCCATCATATCTTTCCCAAGTGCAGGGCTCCTCTTGGATCAGCCAGCCCTTCAGCTCAGGTTCAGGGTGCTCTCCCCATAACGCCAAGAGCTACACCTTGACTCACATCAGCAGATAAAATGGCTCAAAGTTTAGGTCCTTGCACCTTGCAAACATCCCATAGTGTAGGCAGGAGACAGAGGGAGAGACAGCAGGGAAACAAGGAGATGCTGGTTGAGCCTGGGCTTGGTGCTCTGTTCTTTTTAACACCTCACACCCTCAAAGCCTGGCCATGCAGACTCTCCCAGATCAGATTCCACACTTCCCTGATGGAAACAGCTGGAATTGCCAAAGGATAAAGGAAAATGTTTTCCATTAACACATCTAACACCCCCATTAGTGAGATCTCGGATACACGCAAGTGCTAATGAGATTTCACTCTGACACCGTAGGAGGAGGGAGGATAATTGGGGCTTGTTTCATTTGCAGCTGAATTAATTGCCTGAGATGAACCCTTCTGCAGGAGTTAGCAGCTATCACGGGTGGATGCAAGGGCGAAATGAATGATTATGGGATGGCTGATTACAGGTGTAAAAGCAGGTGAAAATGAGCAGCTCTGTGGCAGCAGAGTTAATTTGGATGTCCTTGCTGGGGAGATGGGAGCAGGCATGGAGAGCAGAGGTGCGTGTGGGTGCCTTAAAGCTACCCTGGCTTGTTCTTTAGTTCTCTATAGCTTTAGCTTCTGCTGTGCCCTTTATCCCAGGGATCCCCCGCTGGCCAAAAGCAGCTGTGGAGAACACATTCACTCCCAGGGCAGGTCCTAGTCCACTTACCTGCAGCACATGGGTGCTGTAGGTGGGACTCTGGATGGATCCCATATAAGGGTGATGGGTTCTGCAGCCCCAGCTCCACCAAGCAGCTCCATGTTCCCCTGCAAGAGCTCCCATCCCATGAGAGCTGCCCAGGGATGTGCTGGGAAGCTTTCCTGGTGGAATGTAGCTATGGAGGGAAATAATCCTCATCTTAGCAAATGAGTAAAAGAGAAAAAAATAAGGTGAGTGAATGTTTTATTTAATGGACAATTTAATTGCTGACATCTGTGATAAAAACTGTGTTTTCCAAACTGGAATTTGTTTCTACCTCAGGATGAAGCAGGGATGTGGGGGCAAATTCTTTGGAGAGTCCCTTTAAGTCCCATCCAAGGAGGATAGGGAATGAAATGTGGCACATGTTAAACATGTAAATGAGGTACTGATTTACTAATTTATCTGTTTCTTGCATGAGATCTTCTTTGGCTGCATCGAAATTACTGTATTATTTATAAGCCTTAAACATTTAAAATTAGATGTGTGGTTTTAAAACAAAACATCAAAACCTTAATGCAAACCACATTGTTTCAATAAGAAATTAGATTAAAAAAAGCAAATTCAAAATGTTTCTGTGCTGGATCAAACCTGCACCTCATGTGGTTCACATCCACATTGGATCCATTCTGTAGGACTGGGTTCTCTTTGCAATGATTTGCAACAGTGAACTCAAAATAAACAGATCTGGTTTCATTCATGGAATATTTCCTTGTTATTGAAAAGCATCATTTTCTGCACTGTCCCTTGACGTTTCTGGGGGAAATCCTGGAGACTCGCAGCTCATCCGAGGCACCAGGACATCCCGCCGGAGCCAGCAGCGCTCCACGCACCGAGGCAGCCGCCCTTCCCGACGTGCTGCCGCTTCGCTCCCTGCGGGCTGGGACCATCTCTCACATGGCAAAGCACATTCCTCAAGGCAGCTGGGCCTCGCTGAGCCGTTTGATAAAGGATTTGGAGGAATCCACAGGGCAGGGCTTACTGCTGCTCCTGTTTCATCCCGCAGAGATGGTGCTGACCGAAAGGACACAGTGGGGCTGTTCCACCCTCTCCAAAGATGCCGCTTTGGTGAGAGGGGACCCTGTCTCATCCTCTGCGTTGTGTAAGCACCTTGACACCTATCCTGCACTGAAACGGTGAGCAAGGAATGCCCTGGAAGGAAAAACCACTGAATCACACACTGCAGCTTGAACACTGGCACCATCTCAACCCCTCTTCCCTAGAGGTGTGTGGATGCTCGTAGTCCACAGACCCCACCATCGCCCTGTCCCTTTACAGGAGCAAGATGAAGTATAAGAACACCTTGCTGATGTGCTCACTTGAAAGGAATCGCCCTTTCCAAAGCCAGGCTGGAGCTCACGCTGGTGATGGGAAGAAAAGGTCTGAGGCAGCTGCCTCATGAAGCAGCACGAATTGTGCCTTGGAGCATCCTGGAGTCCTGGATTTAGTTGTACCACAGCTTCTGGCTATCTGTGCAATGAGTGTGTTCTTCAAATGGGGGGAAAAAAGCTGATGTGCCTCGCTCCCCCACAGGGGCCGTTGCCCCAGCATCATCAGCCCATAAACATGTCAACAGCGAAATGCAAACCAAATTGCAGCAGAGAAGCACAACCGTAGGCAGCATCACATCGGTTGGTTTGCTGCATAGTCTCTCATGCACTTGCAACAGAAAGTGCAGAAAAGATGAAGGACCCCAGAGCTCCACACCATGGGATGAGACTCCTCTCAGCAAGGAGAGGTGCTGTGAGCTGTGCTGTGCCACGTTGCAGTGGTCAGTGTTCCCAAAATCGGTGGCTTTCCCCCCATGAGGTTGGAAAGAACCAAGAATCCATCTGACCAAGAGGTCAAGAGACTTGCCCAGCACCAGGCACACAGCTGGTATCACACCAATCCTCTGTGGAGCCCTGCAGCCTCATCTGAGTGGTGGTAACAGGCAGAGCAGCAGCACTGAGACATCCCAGTGGTGCAAACAGCAAGATGAAGTATCAGCCCACAGAACACAGAGCAGAGCAAAGAGCGAGCTGCTGCCCTCGGTGTACGTCTCGTGTGCTGGTGGGTCGCAGATGTCGCTGCCTGTTGTCCTCGGGGCGGGTCTCCTGTCATCCTCTTCCCACTGATCCTGATGTGTTTTTTGCACTCCCGGCTCTGTGGTGTCTGTTGTTATGAGTCAGTGTTACCCTCTATGGCTCTTCCCCTCCATCCTTCTCAGCACCCACTCCACGCTCGGGGAGCAAGGAATCTTACTGGAGGACAGGAAGTGTTTGCTAACACCCCCTTTACTGCACATCTTCCTAAGAGCAATGGAGGAGTTGAGGGGAAGAGCAAGAACTGCAGAAATTGCTCATTTCATTTCCTGTGGTTTCATAATTTTCTTGCTTACCAATTTTAAATTTCACAAAGCTTGTGGTTTCCCAACAGCCTTCGTCTGCGGGGAGGATCCGTTTCAGTAGCACACTGAACTGACATGAAATCCCAACCAAGAATAACATGACAGCAACTGGTGTTCTAAGCTATGGGAGACAGAAACACAAATACCCCTCTGGCTGCCTCTGGTCCAGACAAGGAAGTGAAGCCAAACATCCCAGGTCACCTCTGAGAGTCACAAACCTGAGGTCCTGGGGCTCCATCTCTATGCAAAATGTACCCAAGGCCACCAGCCTGTGCTGATCCCTGGCTTTTGGCAGTGGAAAACGCCTAATTGCATGTTTGAAAACCATTATATGTTACCACAGGCTTTGGGTCATGGCAAGGACTGTGCTGCAGCGGGTGGTGAGATGGGAGCAGAGGGGGCTCGGGTGGCTTTTCATCTGCAAGGTTTCTTCATCCAGGTTGTGCACTGGAAGCCACTCACTGTGTTCTCCTGCCTCTCAGCCTTGACATCACCCTGCTCTTCCAGGCTCCCATGGCTCATCACCTCACCAGGGCTGCCCTGCACTCACAGGGATAAAGAGTGGGAGAAAAGGAGACTGGAAGAGAGGAGAACATCTTCCTAAATAAGCAGGTGAGCCTCTGGTGCCAGCGTCGCTCAGATGATGTTTGGTATCTGTATGAGCAGAAGCAGTAACCTCCAGACGCGGAGAAGCAAATCTCTGCTGTGGGCAGCGGGGCCGGTGCAGCTGCTGGAGCTCAAGGTTGGGTGAGGGCTCCATTCCCATGGGCTTGGAGCTTGACCTCTGTCAGAGGAGTTAAGTGGATGCACCAAAGAGAGATTCATCCGGTGGCACCTTACTGGAAAATTGAGGGATGCGAGCAGAGCAAGTCCTGCTGTCTCCGGTGGCCTGGGATCAGGTCTGTAATGGATGAGGCCATAGTGATGCTCCCCACGGACCTCGGCAGCTGGAGGTGAGCCTTGTGCAACAGCGCACGAAAACACATCTCTAAGTGTCTTGCTGGAATGATCCGCAGTTGATGAGATGCAGCAATAGCTGCTAACATCCTCCTCTGGAAACTGCTGGACACTTAGCTTGTGTTTATTGAAAATAAACTTTCGGAGGTGAAGAGAAGCCTATTGGTGAAGAAAATAGGTTTGCGAGCTCAGAATTTATAGCCTGCCTCTATAAAGCTGTCCAGAATCCACGGATCTTTCCTTCAGATACTCATGTTAAAATAATTTTCATTCTGCTAAATGAAAAGTGCTTTAAGTTTGGCAGGGCTGCGCTGCTCATGCTCTCACCACTCCATAAATAATACTTTATAATAACAGCTCCGAATCAAGCAGGAGGGGAGGGGGGGCCAAGGTCTGAGCCGAGCTCTCCTTGTCGGCTGTAAATACCTCTTGCCATGATGTCAGCCCCTCTGACAGAGGATCTGCCTAAATCACTACCACATGTGTAGCCAGGGGATGGGCTTTACCTGGACTTTCCACTTCTTGAGTAATGTGGCTCGCTGTCTTGGCAGTGCTCTTGCACAGCTCATGCTTGGAGTCTCCTCTATATTCTCCTGTTAATCAGTTGCTAATACTGGACAGCGTGATTTCATCAAATCATCTTAGTTTTATTCCCCCCATGCCTTTTCTTTTTATTTCATCCTCTAAATAAAAAATTACTTCACACTTCCCTGAGCGTCTCCGATATGATTGAATTCAGAACACGCAGCCCTGGGAACAGGGAGAGGATGGATGAGCGCTCCTCATTCGGATGCAAACCAGAACCCACGTAAGGACAGAGCCGAGATGGTCCCACCTCTGGGAGGACAGCGAAGTAAGTGCCAAGAAACAAACGTCTTGCTGCAGAAGATGCATCCAACTGTTTAAGACCTCACTGCAATGTTGCAGAGGTGGATCTCCCCATGGCTGTCCCCCCCATGGCAGTCCTGCTGGCAGCCGGAGCGCGCTGGTCCTAAGAGGAACACGGGGATTTCAGGACACATAATGTTTCTAATGACCCTTAAACATGTTCACCAGCCCTCGATATCTGCCCAGATTTGGTCTGGGTGTGACTGAGCCCAGGGAGGGATCTGCCCCTCACCCTGCAGAGCAGCCTGGGGGCTGAACGTGACCCCCCACTCTCTGGATGGAGCTTTTTCTCCCTGTTTGGCTTCGTAGCCATGATTTTAATTAGTCTGCTCTATGAAGTGGTTTGGGGATGCAGCTTGTATGAAAGGCACAGTGAAAAAGAGTGCAGTGGAGTGCTAAATAGCAGAAGGACGTGTCCACATGTGCCAGATGTTACTCACATTGCTGAGCCCTTTGTCTGGAAGGACTTGGCCACATAAGCCCAGTCTTCTCTGCCACAAGGAGCTGAACAGGAGCTAGAAAACGGTGTGTTTTGGCCAAAACCTTGAGAAATGTGTGGATAATAACCCTTCACTCTCATGTAGCTGCAGCAAAGCGTTTCTAGCACGTATCTGACTTGAAGCACAAGCTGTGACCTCCTCGCCCCAGCAGAGAGCTGATGCTCTGGCTCTTGAGCTCCCCAGGGTCTATGCGGGTGCTCAAAGTTAATGACGCTCAAGTAGGTGTTTCCCATGTCTGGGCAAGGAGACCTCAGGCTCATGAAAGGGTGGCAGCTCATCATCCAGCTACAGGCTTCCTTATCCAGCCCTGGCCCCAGCCTTTGTGTTAGTGGGAGGGAGCTCTCTGAGGATTTGGCTCAGTGCAGACAATGATGCCATGAGCACAGAGTCTTTCTCAGTGCCAACGAGTCTAACCTAATAAAAGGGGGAAATTTCCACTGACCGCAGGGGAGCAGGATGGTTGAGACAGAAAAAAGAGGTGGAAAATTATTTATGACAGTGTAATTGCATTTGAGACAACTTGTATCCAGCCAAGATTCCACTAGAAATTTAGGAAAGAACAACTTTAGGTCAATCTGATTTGTTGCCCTCTGTGTGTAGGGGTGAAATTTCCCTTGTGAAAATTGGACTCCGCAACCATATAAGAACTCATAATCAAAATTAATGTGGAAAATAAATTGCTGGCTGGCATCCCTGTCAGCAACGGACACTCACTTTAACCCTGCCATCCTGCATGTCCCAGCCTCCCCAGCCCCTTGGTGCTGGCGTTTCCTTCTGGTTCCTTTAAACTCTGGTTTTACTGTGCCCGGGGCTGGAGGGAGGAACAAAGGATGCCAGGCTCTGGGCAGGGTGGCAGAGGCTGTATAACTCCAGCTGGGTGAGGAGGGGTTCTCTTGCACTCTTCTCCAAAGGGCACCATCCTGCTCCCGGTCCTCACAGGGCGATGCCTCATCCTCACCCCAGCCGGGGCCACCCCACCACGCACTGGCTGTCGCCATCACCCCACTGTTACTTACCTGGGGGCAGCTTTAGGTGGAGTTTCATGCCCCACAGACCAGGTCACTGCAGATCTCCCCAGGGCTTTTCAAAGCTCCTGGGGAGCTGCTGCTCCCTGGTCAGCACAAGTGCTTGAATCTTCAACAGATGATGAGTTCGTGCTTCTCTTCAGCTCCAGCTGAACTCTCAGCATCACACTTTCAAGCTTTTCTCTGCCACCGAAGAAGCTAGAAACCTCCATTTCTGCAAATAAAGGTGAGAGTTTAATGAGCTCCGGCAAGAGCCTCTCTCTGGGCACATTCACTGGAATCCAGAAGCTGAAGCTTTAAGAAATAGAACCCCAGTTACTGTGAAAAGTTGCATCCTTGGAAGACCAAAGGCTGTTTGCTCACTCCAACAGAAATCCAGGACCGCAGAAGGAGCACCAGGTCGTGCCAATGGGGAGCAGTGCACAGGCTCTGGAGGTGCTATGTCCACAAGAAGAGGTTACTGGATCTTAACCTGGCTCCATTAGAGAATGTGCTGCTAATTCCAGTGGTTAATTTTATTATGTGTCATTTCCCTCTATTATTGGGTTCAAAAGATGAAGACTAAACGTAGGTTTTAAAGTTGTCCAGATTTCAGATCTTGCCCTTGGGAAAGCTTCAATCTCATCTTTTGTTTTCATTTAGGTTTTTTGCAGGTCTGCAAATGTGTTTGTTTTAATAATGCAGCTGCAGGACACATTAAAAAAAAGCAAGTATCGCTGGCATTTAATATCTCTAATCCAGCAGTAAGACAAGCCTGCTGACTGTTTGCTTAATGTTCAACATCCTTTTCTGATTAAGCAAAAGGTTTGAAGTGATTATAGTTTATTTACAACAAAAATGGACTTAAATGAGAGCTAATTCCTCCCCCTTCTCCCTCATTGGGCCGGTTGCCAGTTACCATGTGTCTGCTCAGCTCCCTCTTCGAGAGCATCCACAGAAGCCATGGGCAGATGTTCCCACCAGGGCTCTCCAAGAAGAGGTTCTCCTATGGGGGCCTCTAGGGATGGAGGATGCCCTGGGGCCCCATTCACCCCACAGGGGCTCAGTCCTGGCATCACTGCCCGTCTCAGGTGGGTCCCCTGTTTTGTTGCCCCTGCACAAGGTCCAGCATAATCCTGCACAGGAAAGCTTTGATTTCAAGCTCCAATATGCTTTATTTTTATTATTGTTCATAAGAGGCTTGAGAAAGCAAGAGGCCACTCCAGTGAGTGGTGGGAGCAGAGCCCGAGGCTGGGTGCGTGGTTCACATCCCCCCATTGCCCTGTAATACAGAGAGACAGAAAGAAGGGAAGGGAAAAAAACAGAAAGGTGAGAGCGATGGAAAATAAGAGGCAAAATCCACTCCCCGAGAGACCAAAAACCTGAGTGGATGCTATCAAAACCTGAGTGATTTTGATTTGATTTCTACCCAAAATATTCCCAATGGCAGCTTGCAGATGGAGCGGATTTCTTTCTATGCAGCTGACATCAGCACATGAGAAAACAAAAGCCAGAGGGATGGTATCCAGGGGCTCTTCCCAATCACGTCTGGGACTCCCTAACGTCACCCAGCCCCACTGGGTGCATGACAGCCAGGTCCTCTCTCCATACCCCATGGTGCTTGCAGGAGTCTGCTGCAGGTGCAAGGCAGTGTAATGAGATAATTACTATTTAAATGTGTAATTGCATCCGCTGGGCACAGTGTGCTGGGTCCCTGGCTAATAACCACGTTGCTGCTAAGGCACTTCCCTGGTGAGCTCCTGCTAAGCATGGGAGAGCAGGAGACAGCAGCAGCACCCAGGGACCCCCTTTCCAGAAGTCCTTTCCTCCCTGATGGATCTTCCATTTGGGAACCTGCTCGGTCTCAGCCTCTCTGCAGAAAGTGACTGGGAGGAGGGACACAGGGACATTGGATGCTCAGCTGCCCAAAAGGCTCCAGCTTCTCCCCTGCCTGCATGGACATGGCTGGACACCTTTATGGTCCCTATTGGAAAGCTCATCACCCCTGCGTGCAGAGAGCCTGTTAGTGACTTCCATGGCATCATTTCTCTGTTAATTGGGAGTAATTTTCCTATCAAAACGTAGAATTGCTTCTCCAGACAAAGCCTGGAGCACACGCTGCACGCCGAGAGCGCCAGAGCCGGCAGCAGGGTCACCCCGCTCCGGGCAGGGCTCTGCCTCCGCGGGGATTTGGCGTTTCCCAGCAGCTCAATGGACACAATCAGGCTGGCGGGACCCCGAGGGACGGCACGCCGGCACTGCACATATTACTACCTAGAGGATCAATGGAGGCCCCGGCTCTCACCGGCAGGGAGTGCAAGAAAGAAAGACACAAAAGCTGCAGCGAGTGAATAAACTCAATTAGATCGCTGTAATTGCAACAAGAATTAGTGTGGGGGTCGGGCACATGTGCCGTCTCGGAGCAGTAATTAAAAGTGCAGTGTTTGCCATGCTGGGGAGGTGGCCTGCTGGGTCCCAGCAGTGCCCTTTGAAAAGCTCCACGATGGAGCTTCTAGCCTGGATAAATACAAATGTCAGTGCCTCGCAGCCCGTGGGGGGACTCTCAATCCACAGCCCAGTGGGAGAATCCCCTGCTTTACATTCCCAACAGTTGGGCTAATTTCAGAGTCAGGCTTTGAAGTGCTTTGGGGAGCCCTGTGTGCTACACACTTTCCCAGCGAGGCGCCCTCTCCCTTTCTCAAATGCTTTATTAATTTTCTCCTGTGGTTTTTTTTATCCTCCCTTTCTCTTGGGCCCGCCTGGAACTTCTCTTTTGTGCTCACACAGCAGGGTTCATAGCGGAGAATTTATATCATTCTGAAATATATATAAAGAAGGGATAAAAGAGGAGATGTAGGAACCTGCAGAGACTATAGCAACAATCAGTCCTGGGAGCCAGGGTCCTCTTCCTCCAGCCACCAGCCCCATGTCCCCGCAGCGTTGGTAACACCGGTTTCCCGGCTAAACCTCCCATTTCTGCCATCAGCAGGGAGACAGGGATAACTGATCCCGCAAGGCACAGCAAAGGTGACAGCAGGCTGTTAATAACCAGAGCTTTTAGTGCCCCACGGCAGCCGTGCAGTGGGCAGGATGGAGCAGAGGGGCTTCTCACACTGGTTTCTGCCATAGCCAGGCCAAGGGTCCCATGGGACCAGCCTTTCCCACCCCCCGTGGCCAGTAGCCACCATGAAGGGCAGCAGCACCAGCAGCACGAGCGCAGCATCCACCATGGCACGGGATGCTTGTGCCTCTGCTGGGATGCAGGATGCTCGCAGCCCCCGGTACCTCCCCCAGTGCACAAAAGCAGTGCCTGGCACAGGTCTCTGCTGTGGTCCTCGGTGGTCCCCTCCCCCCAGCATCATCCCTAGTGCTTATTGGGAGCACCCACTGGGTGCTGCAGCCGCAC
>NW_009912256.1:39426-40030 GCF_000696875.1 Nestor notabilis
ACAGGGTTTGCCTTTGCCAGAGCCAAAGCCCATCTGTGAAATCTCATCCTCCTTCGCCCTGTCGCTGTCTCCTCATCCCCCCCCATCCCACCCTGCTGCTGGGCGATGGCGACATCCGCACGCCACAGCGAGCAGACCAGGGCTGCTCCGCTCCTACGCTGGCATCCAGCTCCCTTCCTGTTTTTTATTATCAACTGCATTTGGCATGGAGGGGATTCTCTCCCCACATCCCGTTGGCACACAAAAGGCTCAAAAACCAGCAAAACCATTGTTTGTGCTTGAAGGGCGGGGACCAGGGTGAAAAGAACAGCATGTTTTAGAGCCCAGAGCTAGGAACCATTAGAGCATCTGGAACAGTTAGTGGGACAGGGGCGTTACAATTAAATAAAAATGGGTGATTACAGAACCATTCCCTGGCTCTGACACACACAAGAGCAGTCACAGCACATGCCTGAGCATGCAGTTAAGGGGATTCCTCTCCTACAGGCCCGGAATCCATGGAGTTTTCATCGGGAAAGCCTGAGGTTGGTGCAACTGCCTCACGTGGGACAGGGGAGCGCAGGTGCCCCTTGGCAGGACACGATGCCGAGGCATGCCCACGGGG
>NW_009912256.1:40088-56569 GCF_000696875.1 Nestor notabilis
CACCCCCACCCAACCCGGCACCACCGCAAGCCCGCTCCCTGAGCACACAGTGGTGGCAAAGCTGCTGTGCCTGCCAAGCATCCCGACTGCTGCAAGGGCACGGGGTGTTCAGCCTCGGCTGTCAGTTTGCAGCCAGGATGGAGGTTCGGAGCCAGCTTTCTCTTCTAACAAGTCCCTTAGGAGACGTTGTGCCCCATCCCTCCGGTTTCTGCTATTCAGAGGGAACTGGCAGGACTGGACCGCGCAGCTTCTGCAGAGATATACAAGTCCTGCAGAAAAAACCCTACTGTTCAAGGCCCTCAGCCCTGTCCCCTGGAATATGCTGTTTTCATTAGAGCAGTGAAATCAGATTTCAAAAAAGCCAGGCTTTGGACAGTGGCCCTTGATTTGGGCCTGATGAACAAGATCCAGAAGCAAAACAAAGGCTGTTTCCACAATGGTTGGAGGGAAAGGGAACCGGTCCAATTGCAAAACTTGGATCCTGGCACCGAGGGAGTCTTTGTGTGCGAGACCTGTGGCAATGGATGGCAATGACTTAGGGAAATTCAATACTCGCCTAGCTCATAAACAGAAAACAAGGAAAATAAACTTGGGCAGATGGGAGGAACCAGAGAGCCAAGCCATGGATTTCTGCTCGGCTGGAAAAGAGCTTCTCTGTCCCAAACTGCGGGCTCTGCGGTCAGAGGTGGTGCTTGGGGTGCTCGAGGCCACAGTGTTGGGCACTGGGCAGCCGTCTGGGCAGCTGCGGATGGAAGGAGGCAGCAGCCACCCCTCTGCTGTGGTCACTGGGATGGAGGAGAGGCCATGGCAGGAGCAGGGCGGTGGGGATGGCACAGCAGGAGTCCCCCACACCCCAAAATGGGAGCAGGGATGGTGCCCGCTGCGGCTCAGCCCGGGGGCCTGGTGGAGGGGAAGGCAGCAGATTGCCTTGCGCCATTCCATGTGGAAGCTGGGAACGCTTGGCTGCGGTGGTGACAGGGCTGGGATGATGACTGGAACAGAACAGAAAAGAAGCTTCTCTGCCAGCCTCCTCCTGGCGCGCGCTGGTGCGTGGTGCAGCCGGATCCCTCCTGCTGCCCTTGCGCAGCATCCCTGGGCAGCGCCTTGTCTCGCCATCGCCGCCTCCTCCTGCCTGCTCGCGGCTTTCCAGCCGGAGGAGAGCCAGGATCTGCGCGCACAGTGCCCAGGGGTGGGACGTGCAGCCCGTTTAGGTTGAACCCTTCACTGTATGTGCTGCGCGGCAGAGGAGCAGCCCCACGGTGCGCATGGGACAGGGATGTGATGGCTGGGGATGCGACAAGAACAGGGGAGGGCTGTGATGGGACGAGGGCAGCAATTAAAGGTTCAGTGAAAGAAATGACTTTAGAGAAAAACTTTTGAGAAACAGACTATAATGACTCCATCAAGCCTCAAATCCGCTGCCAGACGATGCCGCCTTGTTCAAAAACACAAGAACTGACTGTTCCTTCTTGGCCACAGACAAGAGGAATCAATATTTAGAGGATTTAAGGGCCACAGAGGGTCAGCAGAGACATAAAATCTGTGGGTTCATTGAATTCCCTCGTTACCACAACCCCGCATTTGCAAGTACAGGCTCATGGAGCTCAGCATCCCGCCTGCCACCCGCTGCAGGCGCTGCCCCAGAGCCGAGCCGGCCATGCCACGCCAGGCACTGGCTTTGGGAGCACCTCGAGGTGATGGTGTGACACAAAAGGTTCCCCAAAATCTCCTACTGGGATGCTGGAGGATCCCAAGTGCCGGCGCGGAAGGCCTATGGTTGTTTTATGTCAAAGCCGTTGCCATTGCTTTGGTCAGGAAGAGGAGCAGCATCCTCCCCTCGAATCAGGCAGTGATTGTTGTTTATTTCAAGTTTCAAACTACTGGCTTATAAAAGAAAAGCAACCAAAAGTGGAGAAGCAGCTGCACACACTGGAATGTGGTGCCGATGCACAGCACCGGCCCAGCACCACCAAACCCACTTGTGGGACGGGGTGTCCCTGGAGCCAGGGAGCCAGGGGATGGTGCAGGACCCCAGCCTGCTCCTCTTTGTGTGTCTGCAACCTCATGGGCTTTAGCACTCAGGTGCTAAACAAGGGGCAGAACCAGGGCCTCCGATAGTCCCTGCCGTGAGAAAGCCTTTGCCTGGTTAAACCAGCAAAGACAGACGAAAGAAATCCAAGCCAGCCACCTACTGCTCCTCCTTGGAAATTCATAGAAGCATCATTGGCCCGACCTTCCTTTCTGACAAAGAACAGCATGAGAAATACTAGAGATAAAATACAGGGGATACTTTGTTGGAGAAAAAAATCATAAATCAGTGTGAGAAGCACACTTGAGGCAGTATTTTAGAAGAATATGTCAGATACACTGGCCAGCCACTAAATTTCACAGGTTCAGCTTAAGAACTTCAGGAGATTCCTGGCATTGCCTGAAAGGGAGAGGAAAATTACAAACACATGCTGAGGGCTCCGAGTGAGATGCAGAAATCTGGAGAATAATCCTTATTGCTATTCAAGATATAACCAAATAGCCACAAGAAAGAATTCCGTTCACCTGCCTGGAGAATGACTGGCTGCAAGCTCTAATGGCAGCGAGATTAAAAGCATCTCTTTAGAGTGAGTGGATCAGGTATGTTCTGATGGGTTTGCTCAGGCCTCATCTGGCCCTCTTCAGCCTGCCCCGCACCTCCCCAGCTGCTCTCCTGTCGTACCACTAGTCTGCAATGTTGCATAGTTGATCCTGCGGATGCAAAGGAAGAGTTTGCATCATGCCAGCGGGACCCCCGGCTGGGTGCTGAGGGCTGGGGCACCATCAGCCACCTCTACTTGCTTGGCTCATCCTGCCCTGCATCCCCTGCACCCGGAATCTGCTCCTTCCTCCTTTGTTATGTTCCCAGCACGTTCCCATGGGAGGCAGAGCAAGCCCTGGCACAAGAGCCTTCCTCACGCTCACTTAGAAATGAGGCAGCACATGCCATAAGCTAATCGGGCTCCGCTCCACCCTGACACGCAGCGGGAGCTCACTCCCAATGGAGCTGCTCAGGGATGAGCTCTGGTGGAACCACGGAGTCTCCAGCCAATGCTATTCACCACCTCCTTGGAGAAAGTTGTCCCAGAGGATGCTGGCACGGGGCACAGCGGTGCCCACCACCGTGCAGACGGATCTGGCCCATGGGGTGATGGTGTATGGGAAACAAAGGACATCAGTCGTGTGGAGCTGCTCTGGGAGGGCAGCAGAGGAGATGCTGGCTGTCATGGGATGCAGAGGAAGTGGGGAGATGGAGTCATGGTGCTTTTGGACATCTCTAGACGTAAAATCAGGTCTTTGGGAAGGCTGAGGGAGGTGAGAAGCAGTGAAGATGGGGTCATGCTGGCTCCTAGGAGACCCTGTCCTTCAGACATTGTCACAAAACCCTCCTGCCCAGCCCTGGGCATAGGTGATGCTGAACAGCCACGGGGCCAGGGAAGCACCAGATTGCAGGATGCTGGACCAGGGGAGCAACAGGATGCTGGATGCTGCATCAGGGGAGAAGCAGCAGGATGCAGCTCTGGGAATGCACCCGAGCTCACTCCTGGGAATAAGGATCCTGACTGAGCAGTGACGTGCGGAAGCGGTGTCCATGTAGACATGGTGGGAAAGCCAGGGAGCAGCGTCTGCAGGGGCTGCGGAGCTGGGAGCCTCTGGATCCAAGGACATTGTTACTATACTTCAGATTATATAAATAACTCACTGAATAAAACCACATGTGACCACATTCTGTTCTCCATCCCTCAGTGCTCTGCCGACAGCACACAGGCTCTTGCAACACTTGTTTACTAGGGAGACTGTATATAAAGCGAAAATAATTTGCTAGGTCTTATGTTTCCACTTTAATTCTCAGTGTATAAAAAAAACCTGTGAATTTGCTAATGGGCTTTGAAACTGTATTTTTCAAGCTGGGGCAGCGTGAGTCGGTGAGTTGTTACAGAGGATTACAGAAGGAACAAGGTTTGCTAGAAGAATTATTCCCTTGGGAAAATCTGGAACAGCTGAAAGGCCAAAGCCTGTTTCTTTCCAAGAAAATAAACACACTCCTGCATCCAAAAGCAAGCTTCATTTCAGGTGTGAAGAGAACTTGGTTGTTCTCTCATGTTTGTGTACTTCCCGTAGGCTTTGGGGTTCGGATGAGCGTGTTTGAAGGGCAAACACTCACAGATTCTCCCTACAAAGGAATATTCCTGTTGCATCTTTAAAGCACTCTTTTGGACAGAGATAAATGGCTATGAGCGTTGGGAACGGTCGAGCCAGATGGTCACTGAGATTTCTTTGCATGTTTCTGTGTTTAACTCCGGAGTTGATCTTGCATAAAAAACATTTTTGTAGCATTTGCTCAGCACCCTCACAGGGAAGAACTTCTGCCTCATCTCCTGCCTCCAGGCAGCTCCACAGCTTTCCCTCTCTCCATAACCACCTCTATTGCAAGTGATGCAGGGAACGGGCCTTGATTCCATGCATCGCTCTAATTAGAACCAGGCGTCATTGCTGATCCCCGCACCCTGGGCTAATGGGAGAGAAGGAGTTAACTGATCCTGCGGGATGAAGGCTGTAATTGCCACTAGGCTTGTCTAAGATGAATGAGCTTTTAAAGACCCCAACTTCTGAATGGAGGCAAGGAGGACCAACAACAGCATTGACTTAATAACCAGCAGCCAGTGGCAGGAGCGCATAAGGAGGCAGCGTGGTTCAGCCTGAAATAAACGCTGGAGGTGTCAGGCAGCGGATAAGGACTGTGCTGGCAGCGTGAAGGTGGAAAAGATGAAATTCGGGATGCTGGGGAAACAAACGATGCTGCCAGCCTGGACGTGCGTGTAAGTCTTGCTTCCCTGTTCCAGCCTACGGACCCGGCAACACTGCGCTGGGGTTGACTAACAGATGTTGGCTGCGTTTGGGAAGGCTATCCCAGGCTCCTGCAAAACAGCTGCTGGCTGCATGGATCCCACCAAGGAACATCTCCAGCCGGGGCTCGGGTGCCTTTGAACCCAGTGAAAAACAGTGGGAAAACTAGAGAACCAGGCGCAGGGTTTCGTTTTTGGGGGACTATGGAGACTCTGCCCACTCCTGGAATCCCATGGGAGCAGAGACACCGTGTCCCAGCATGGGGGGAGGACATTCCATAGGGAACATGGTTTATTAAACACTTCCCCCAGGGCAGGAGGACTTCCTGGCTGGGAACCATGTATGACTGCGCCTTGTCCCCACTCCTGCCAGCCATGGTGGGGCACTGAGGGGCACTGTGCTCCCCTTCCATGGCCCTGGCATCACCACCTTCTGTCCATGGGGTCCTATGGCATTGGCCCTCACTCCAAGCAGCTTTTGGAGACCCAAGCAGCAATGGAGACATTTAAAGCATTATAAATACTCTTGCAAACAGCTCCACTGAGCAGAGGCACTGGTGCTCGTATGGAGGAGCAAGAGCTAAGTTTAAACATCTGGTTCTGTGAATTCCTATATTGTAATAAAATAAGTCTTCCCACAGATTTCACGTCATCTTTGTCTGGGCATTGCTGAACTGTGAAGGGAGAAACTTCTTTTGTGGTTTTCAGAGGAACAAAGAGACATTGTGCATCTGGTGAGGTGTCCTGGCAGCCTCCCGCGCCCTGAGCCTGCATCTCATGCTGGCAACGTGGTCCCGTGTCCTGGGATGACAACTGCCTGACCCACAGCACCCCAAACTGGAGGAGACCACGTTCTCAGGGCCTGGGGAATGTAAGACAACCTCACTGCTGCCCACAAAGACCACGAACAGCAGCCTCCCCACAGGTAGAGGCAGTAGGAAAACACCCGCAATCTGGATCCCACCTTTCTGGCCCCCGTTCAAATGAAAGGGCAGCAAAGAACTTAAAGCAAACTGGTTAAAAACTCAGAGTCTTAATGAAGCCCAGGAAGAACCGTTCCCTGTGGCTCATCCAGTGCCCTGCAGGCAGCAGCCACAAGCACCGCTCTATGCAGGGCTGGCAGCACAGGACTGGCTTTGCCCAGGGCACAGATTTCCATGTACCTCCTCTGCAGGGACTTGTGCCTCAGCAGCGCTGCTGATGCCTCCCCCAGATGCTGTTCAGGAACAGAGACCTCACTTTTAGGTTCTGGGGGATCCAGGAATGGCTTCCAGCGGAGGGAGGGACGTGCTGACCTGGGTGCGATGCTCGGCCTCCCGTGGCCGGTGCTGGTCTTGGCGCACGGGAGGACAAGCCTGGGGCAGCGGCTGCCTGCTGGCGTGTGCAGGTGCTTGGCTTTGTTTGGGAAGCTTTCCCTGGAAACTGTGAATCTGCTGGAGCAGGTGGCTCGGCAGAGGGAGCGGGCACGGAATCCTGCTGGGAAGAAGCAAGCTGGATTGGATCATGTTTTCCATTAAGCACGTCTTTATTCCCTGGGAGCAGACCCAGAGACGTTCATTCCCAGACTCAGACAGCAGCATCCCCTTGGCTCCTCCTTCCTCTGCTGCCTGCAATGTGACTGCTCAGGTGCTTTGATTATTGCCTCCCAAAGTCATGATGTGAGAGTGTTTGAGCTGCCTGGCAGGCACCCTTTGAGGACAAGGGGCTCTCCAGCATCAACAGAGCTGTAAAGAGAGTTCCGTTAGCTGTCTGGTTCTCATAACACAGCCTGTAACACATCACACCCGCTTTGTTTATTCATGTTTAAGAGATCCTGGCCTTATCTTAAGTCTACCACTTATGCAGAGAAGAAAGGCCCACAAAGTCTGTTGAAAGTCAGGGGGACGCTTGGCTGCAGCCACCCCTTGGGGATGATAAATGGCTGATGGGAGAAATGCGACAGGAAACGGGATGAACTGGGCTGTAAATCTGTGCAGACAAAGTGGGTCTGATGAAACCTGAGCATTTCAGGGGGGGAATGTGACCCCCATTCCTGAGCCAAGCCTCACCCTCCCCAAGGGCTCCCTGCCCCTACTGCCTGGTACAAGCTCACTTGCATCCCAACCGATCAGAGCAGGGAGACCACAACCATAAATCTCCATTTTTCGGTGGGACTAGATTCCATTTAGTCCATTTACCAGTCTGTTTGGGAAAAGGGATTTCATTCCTTTGCTTCTTCGTGTCAGGATGGATTTACTGATCCCAAACATGTTCCTCACACTTTATTTAGGGCTTAATACGCATCATTTACATTGCCGAGCTGTCACCAGCCTGCCTGAGCTCCATAGGCAGGCAGGCAATGCATTTCCCCTGCCCCACTGCTCTCCCCACCAGATGTGGAGCTGTGAGGATAAAGCTCCCTTGATACAATTTGCCTTTTCGGGGGGTTGATGCTTAATCCCTCCTGTGCAGGGGCCAGGCAGGCTCAGCATTGACGGACACCTTCTCCCAGCAGCATTCCCAGGAACAACTCACCTGTATGTTCCATGGGAGAGGATTTGATTTTCTCTTTAATGGATGCCAAGTGGTGGCTCTTCAGCCCAGCAAAACCTTGCTTCTGTTGGCAGCAGAGGATGGGGTTAGGAGGGACACAAGGCTCTTGGAACCCTCTTACAAGACCTAAGAGCTCATCCTTGGGCTCTCCATGCGCTGGGGTGTCCCTGCTCCAGTCTGTCCCTACTCCCATCTGTCCCTGCTCGTGCACCTTCACCACGAGCAGCCTCCTGACCTGCTCCAGGCCACGTTTCCATGCTATTGAGCTGGGTCCACTCCCCACCCAGCACCCACGATGGAGAACAGGGAGAGCTCCCAAACGCCTCCTGCTCCGGAGCCACTTTCCACCCAAAAGGAAGCCACAGTTTCTTCCAGCGCTCCAGGAACTGAACTGTTGAGCTCTGGGAGCTCTGAAAGCAAGCGGAAGAGCAGTGTTGGTGTGACAGATCCCTGCCGATAGCGCAGGAGGGGAAGCAGAGGCAGGGTTTACATTCTGTCCCTTACGACTGTTTGGCTGACAGACTTCGGCTGGACGGAGCATCCAAATGGAATCTATTCAAATTAAATGGTTGCAAATGTCACTGGGACAGAAAGTTCTTCTACACGCACCAAGTGGGATTTATGCTTCTAGAAAACAGGCAAGAGGCTTTGCTCTTCACCTGCTGCCGCCTGTGAAGGACATTCTTGTCCTAGACTTCTGACCGAGAAAATCAAGAGCAAACAGCACCCTCCTGCCGAGGTGCCGGGATCCATCCAGAAGGGTTCCAGAAAGGCAACATACACTTTTTCAATGGATCGAATGAGCAGTTTCTTTCCAGGTGACCAGAATTCCCTGCAGATGTGACTCCAGCAGCAGTTGTCAACACTGAACATTTGCCCCGCAGCTCGGAACCACGAGCTCATGAAACGAAAGGAGGATCAGGCTGGTGACTGGGGGTGCTGACACTGGTGTGCCCCAAAAGGTGCAGGTGAGAAAGGGGGGGATCTCCCCTCTTTGAGGCTTTTTGAGTGAGGGTGCTGAGGCGCTGGCACAGGGTGCCCAGAGAAGCTGTGGCTGCCCCATCCCTGGCAGTGTTCAAGGCCAGGTTGGACACAGGGGCTTGGAGCAACCTGCTCTAGTGGAAGGTGTCCCTGCCCGGGGCAGGGGTTGGAGCTGGAGGAGCTTTAAGGTCCCTTCCAACACAAACCAGGCTGGGATTCTATGGCCTCCATGGCCCCAGATCAGGGATCCCAGAGTGTCAGAGACCCAGGAGGAGGTAACAACACACACCCATCCATGGACAAAGGCAGGAATCCTCTTGCCCCGCTTTTCTCCGGATGATTGGTCCTTTCCAGCCCTGGTAGATGCTCTGCAAGAGACAGCTCCCATTTCTGGGGATTTAGGGAGAGGAGCTCAGCACCCCGCGGCTGAGCAGCCCTTCTGTAGCTCAGGCCCCATCCTGTACCTGCACGTGACTGGTCTGGCTCCAGATAACTGGATTATTTTCCTGCCTGCTGGTAAATGTATATTAAGGTTAAGCATGTTTAGCCTGGGTCCTGGCACTCAGCACCTCGTGGGGCTGTGCTCACTGTGGGAGGCAGGGGCTGGGGCTCCCAGTGGACACTCGGGTACCCGGCAGCTATCATCACACCTTCCTCTACATGAGGAGCCTGTTTAAAACAACGTCTTGTAAATGCAAAGCTCCATCTGCAGTTACTGCTCCTCTGCGTCAGTCAGTCCCCTGCCCCACGTGAGATATGTTTCAAATGATAGCATTTGTCTTTAATAAATGGTCACTCCATAAACTGCCTCCTACGGGAAACCTGGGGTTTATAAGTAAAACCTGATGTTTCCATATCATTATAATGCATTCGCTCTGAGATGAATCCCAACTCATCCTCTGGTTAATATCAGCCCAAGGTGTGCAGTGGGTTTGTATTACTATTTATGAAATTCATATTGCTGGGCTTAATCTGTTTCAGATCCCACAGATGTCTCTGTGCCAGCTTGACCTCAACAGGGATGTTCTTCCTCTGCTGGAGTCACTGGTGTCCCCAGCATTCAGAGGAGACAAAAGCAAAGCTCCTTCCATGACCACGGAAAGTCTGAGTGTAGATTTGAGCTCTTCAGCCAGATGTTCGCCCCAGAACACCTTCGGGGGTGCTTTATTTTTAAGGCCAAACCTGACCACCTCTAGCTTCAAACACACCCTTCTGTGTGTGTGCAGCTTGGATCCTGACACCTGCCAGCAGAAAATGGCAATTTCTCAACCATTCAGTAGACATCCAACTACAGCTTCACTTGAAAATACTGCTCATCAAACACAGAACTCAGCCAGAGGACAGTGGAAGGTGCAGGCACCGAGCGTATCTGTGCTTGGCTTAAACATCAGACATGCACTGAGTGATCCCTTGAATCCAAGCCCCACGTTTCACACCGTCACTCATGTTCCAGTGCCCCGTCACTCAGGTATTTCATCATATCAATGAGAGAATCTCTGTCCCATGAGAACCGCTTTGCTGGTGTTTCCTGTGGCTTGAAAGGGGAAGCAGAGCACTGCCTCGTGCCCTGTTAATCTCTGCAGAGATCCCTTTTCTGACTCAGTCTCACTAGGGACTGAAGATCCCCCAAATAACCTCAAAAGCCTTAGAAATCAGGTTCAGGAGGGCACCACTGATTTGTGTCAAGAAGAGAAGGTATTATCCGGAGTTGCACAGAGTCATAAACAAATGGATAAGAAGAAATATGTATTTCAGCTGCTGATACCACCACAGGAGAGGAAGTGAATGAAACCACAGAGCAATTAGTTGAACTCTCCAGCCTTGAAGATGTCCCATTTGGGAAAGTCTGGACAGGACAAGCTCCACCGAACCGCTGCCTGCGAGCATGGGGCAGGTCTGCTGCTGCTGAGCAAGGCGGTCTGCAGGGACCCCTTCAACACACTTACTCACAGGTCTGGCTTTCTTCCCTGCTCCCTGGTCCAAACCTGTAGCTTAGTCCATAGCAAATGCCCTTTGGGGATGGAAAAATTAAATAATAAATGAAAGACTGACCCATTTGAGCTCCATCTGTTGGAGTTTATAACTGTTCCCCTTCTAATTGCCAACAGACAATGTGAATTGCAATTAGCTAATTGCTTGCTAACTTTCCGTTCTAATAATAGGCATGTTCCAGAGTTATACAAGCTTGGAGGCTGCTGCTGTTCCCTTGCAACTGGCAATAATAAATAATCCCGTATTCCCTCAGCATTGCCCTTCCTTCCAAGTTTCATCCCCATGCAAATTGCTCCAGCATGTACTAATCCCTGATGGGATGGCAGAGGCATCAACAGCATTTCTCTGTCGCTCGTTGCACTGGGAGTGTTCAACACTTGCACGATGATGTGGCACCGGGATGCTGTGATTCCCGTGTGCCGCTTGTCCCTTCACATGGGAGGTGCCTCTTCCTAGGGCTGGGCCGCAGGACCAAGTGTTCTGCATCCCTGGAATTCCATTCCTCCTGTCAATATGTGTTGGCTTTCATTTGGGTTTGGAGTTTTGGGGTTTGTTTGGGTTTTTTGCTTTCCCTTCACAGGATCACATGTGGCCCTGGCCCCTGTAGTGACATGTTTTATTACCAGTAGCTTCAATAATGTCAGCACAGACCCAAACTGGAGCTTTAAGGAACACGCAGTCTCCAGCAGCAAAACAAGGTGTACAAGGAGTCTGGATCCTAGCGGGGCTCCTGGTGGGAACAAGGGTCAGGTTGGATGCAGAGCCCCAGTCTTCCCAACACGGGGAGCATTGGGAGCTCCCTTCCACATGGGTGAAGTTCCCTGCACCCCTCTCCAGGCTTTCTCATCTCCAGCTTGTTCCTGCTGTGCAGATGCAGCTAATTGAAAAGCAAAGCAAGAGCCTGATCCAGCACAGCCAAGGCCAATGAAATGAGCAACAGCATTCCCTGGCGCGTGAGGAACTACTGAACGCAGACCTGCCAGCAGGCTGACATCTCCAGAGCTGACACACTAATCTTATTAAACTCGACCAAAAAAAGAGCCTTTTAGAACTGGGGGAGTCGTGTCCAGCAAAAGCTGGGCTGGATTATTCCCCTGCTGCCTCTGGGGTTTTTCCATGTCACCCCGCGCCTCAGGCAGGGGATGTGGGATGGGAATGGGAGCATCTGCCTGGCCCCTGCTGTCCTGGAGGGCTCAGCCCACTGAAGTCCTGACTCCTGCAGATGTGAGTAACACAGATGGCAGCAGGGGCCCGCTTTCAGGTTCTTCATTAGAAGAACTGGTCTCCGGTCCCCCCAGACACAGGCTCCCGGGCTCCAGAACTGCTTCAGATTGCTTTTCCTTCTGCACAGTTATCTGGACTTTTCCATCCCTTGTTTCTCCCTCCCCTGCTCCTGACATCTGACTCACTGGTAGACTTACTACCTTTAAAAGCATTCCTTGTGCAAGCCACGCTCCATAGCTCCATCTTCCTGCTCTCACTCTCTGTCCTGGAGTTTGTTTGGGCAGAGGGTATGAAAACCATTCCATGAAACAGAGTTCTCCTTGGCAAAGCCACCACCTCACTTTGCACAACAACGTGGAGATTCCTCGAGGGAGAAAAGCTCTTTGTAGAGAACTGACCTGGACCACTCAGGATACTACTTTTGGTATCTTCCCTTGTCTCAATCTTGGCATCAGCAGGGATTTCTAGTCATTGTCAGGTTCTTGCTCCCTGTGCACATCTATTCCCAGCTTCACCCTCCACACACCACCCTGTCAGGCACTCTTCCGAATGAAACTCCTGCCTTCCTCTTCCCCAGCCCTTTGGGAATGGCTGCTCAGCAGAGGTTGATTTCAAATGCCTGGGAACGAGTGAAAATTTCAAGGTTGTTTGAGCATGAAACAGCACAGAAAAGCCAATTACAACTCATTGCAAAAGGAAATCATCATAGATGGCAAATTGGCCTGGTTTTTGAATGGCAGGGATAATCTGGTGTTGCAACAGACTGGAGGGAACCCAGTCTGTTAGACCTATTGATCTAACGACCAAGTTAATGCAGCATTGATCCAACAACCAGTGCAGCCTGTGGAAATCAAGGAGACCTTTACAATTCCTGATGGATAAGCCCCTGGTCTTCTGTTTTGCTTTCAAGACAAGCTCTGTTTAAACTTCTTAGTCCTTTCAGTTCCTCCATGAGGAGAGGGGTATGGCGGAGCCCACTTTCGGGGGTAACATGCAAAGAAAGAGAAGGAATGATGGTTATTTGATTTCTCAGATGCAAAAAGCAATAAAAATCTTAGGATTTATTCCAGAATCACGATTCATTCCTGTTCATTCCCAAAACAGGGATGTGATGTTGTCTGCTAGTGAGAGCAAGGAGAATGCTGTTGCTGCCGTCCTTTCCCCACAGCTCAGGTGTACAAGGCAGGAGCAGGTTCTTCTTGCTCAAACGAAGTAGCAAGACACAAGGAATTCATCCAAAGGAACAGCTTCACTTACTTCTGCCTTGGCTTCCTCGGCAAATGTTTTTTCCCTCAGCACCGGCTGATGGGTTTCAGGCTGAGGGAACATTAGGAAACAGGAGGGGGAAGGCTGTGACACATCACGCACGGTGCCAAGGAATGGCGGTGACGCACGGCTGCTGGCGGGGACCCCGGTGTGCCCCTCACCAGCACCACAGCACAGAGCCACCGGCCCTGGGACCCTGCTGTCCTCGCTGTGCCAGCACCCCACAGCCACCCTCGGCCTCCCAGCACTGGCTGCAGCTCCTCTGCTCCAGCAGAAGCTGGGGACGGTACCTGCTGCTCCACATCTCCCATGGAGGGGACGCTGCTGGGGCCATGCCAAGGGGACAAGGTCTGTGGCATCTCCAGGAACCTCCTCGTTCAGGGCAGGAAGGGGAGACAGCAGGAAAACTGTCCCTGGCAGCGGCACAGCACAGTGTGTTCCTGGGGCTGGCGGCACGTTGCAGACAGCAGCAGCATCCTGAAGCTCAGCCACAGGCCGGGTCATGCAGAGGCAGGGGAAAGCATTGCTGGACCACACCGCTACCTCCGGGGGAGCATCCCTTCTGCTGTGCCCTGTGATTACACCCAGCACTGCCAGGTGCTCTATGAAAGGAGGTTGGACCAGCTTGAATTCCTCTCCTAAGCTGAGGAGAAAAGAGAAAAGGTCCTATTATGCTTAGTGCAGAGCTGAATCTGGTCTCTGGCTGACAAGTGGCTATGGACTATACACAAAAATGCTCTAAAGCTGACTGCACCAAATGTTTCTTCTCCACCTAACACTGTTGTTTGGGATTCGGTTAGGAACAAAACAGCATCTTGTAGTTTTTAATAAAGCTCTTGGCGAACAGTTCAAACACTGGAGGGGGGGAGGCGGCAGAGAGAGGTTGAATTTATGGGAGCGGGAGGAGATCATTTGCTTGCTTAAGAATTGGAAAAGATTAATAGTGTGCAAAGGCTCTTGGATTCATTCCTCACATAGCAGAGTGGTGAGGAGACTTACCGGCTTGGTGTTCTTCGTTCTGCCTTCCCCAGGTGGGGGTGTCTGCGCTGTGGAGAAGAAGGAACAGGGAGCACATCCCCTATCAGCCCACAGTGAGGAAGGCAGCTGTGGCTGGGGGATGGAGGAGCATGGAATCTCACAGGGGTTTGCTTTGCTAATGGCACAAAACTGTTCCAAGAATCTGAACTTAGGGAAGGCCTCTCTCCCATCAGTGCCATTTGGCAATCAACATGAATATGGTAGGTGAATCCAGAAGCAAGGAAAAATGGAAGGAAAAAGATGGGATTTTTCCCAAGTTCGCTGAAGAATCCAAAGCTTCTTTACAATAGCCAAAACCCACCACAAGCCTTGCTGCACAGAGGGTGCAGTGGGGAAGGATGAAGAGCCACTGGATGCACATGGAGAACCACAGGACATGACTTCAGGACAAGCCAGAGGCTCTGTTGGAGGGGCAGATGATTGGAAATTGGCTCAGACATTGCTTCCAGTCTTACAAATCTCATCATCCCACTGGACTTTGGGACAGCAGAGAACCCTGTTCCCCAGAGGCCCGTGCTGAATGCCACCTTTATGCACAAACCACGAGGCTGCACGCAGCTTGACATACTCCACAACCAAGATAGGAGGCACAGGTCACCCAGTGAGCACGAGCAAAAGAAACCACTGACCATGTCCCCTGCCTGAAGTAACAGTCACCTCCCCAAAACCAAAGTTAAGCTGGAAACTAGATGAGAGGATGGGCAGAGAAACTTGCTTTCCGTTGCTGGGTGACCATCAGAGGAACATCAGGAACATCTCCTCCTTCCAAGGCAGCAGCCCCGCCACTTGGCTGGGTACAAGCGCAGTCCTGAGTGTTTTCAAGCCTTTGTAGACAGCCATGGAGCACAGGCAGCTATGGAAAACAAAACTCCTGTGCTATTTATGAGTGTCTGTTGTGCTCAGTTAGCAGCAGAAGGCTGCGGTGGTGCTTAAAACATGGCTTTTTGTGGCAGCAAGAACTTCTCAGAAGGCTGCAACCAGTCGTATTTTTCCAATAGGATTAGGAAATCGAATGTTTGCTCTGTCTGAGAAGGAATAGGAACTTGAGCAAAACTGCTAAACATAAAAGTTCCTGGACATCTGGAAAGGATTAGTCAGGAAGGTGCTCGGGACAAGGAGTTCAGGCAAGTTCAAGAGACACCTACTGTAGACTTGTTTCCACGGAAGGAGGGAGGAGGAGTGAAAGGGTTGTGGGGAAAAGCAGGAAGGGAGGATTGAAATGAAACCTACGCAGGAGCGGCAGACAGGGCGAGCGGTGAGAACAGCCTCTGCTCTGTGGAAGCATGAAGCGCAGAGCAGGAAGCCCTAGAGGGTCTGCTGGAGTGGAAGGGCTGGGGTAGCAACAAGGGACAAACCACAGTGGCAAAGAGCTGGCCAGAGCATTGCTTGTGCCCACCTTTGTGAGGGCAGACAACAGCCCCCGTGCTATGTGTCCCCGCTGTGGGAAAGCACAGCGCTGCTGCTCAGCCAGATGTGCCCCATGCGACACACATCTACAGGGTTAGCAGATCTTGGAGCTCAGCAGCAACCCAACAGGGCAAGTGCTGTGATGAAGTCAAGAGCACTCGAGAAACACTGGAGTGTAGACAGCCGGGCGCTAGGAACAGAGCTACGCATCCCTCTCCCGACTGCTGGCTTTCCTTCTGAGCGGGTAAGTGCTCCTGCAGCCTCTCGGGCCCTGTGAAATCACAGAGGAGTTCTGCTTCAGGCCAAGATGAAAGTCGCAAAGAACAAGCCTGAAAACCCCAGGGGCTTGTGAAGCCCATGCTTGGTTTGTGAAACAACCGACTCGTGATGCTTTTTATCCCGTATTTCTGCCTTTGACTCACTTTACACTTCAATTCAGGTGCCAAATCCTTTGTCTTTTTCCTAGCTTTTTCCCTTGTAGTAAATTCAAGTCTGGAGTCTGTTTGGGATCCAGGAGCTTACACTGAAGCAAAGCTTTGGGGTTTCTTTTACAAGTCTGGAGTTACCCACAGCAGCTCCTCATTCCTGAAGCAGAACTGAGCAGACACCACTGCACCAGAAGCTGACTTCCACCCTAGATGAAAAAACAAACTACCCAGATAGAAGTCAGATGGTCTCTATAAATGTTTGTGAGTATTCAAATTCAGGAACTGATTTCAGTTTTTCCTTTCCCTATAAGTGAGGAATAACTATGTTCAAATTAAGTTAGCAGGAGGTAAAGCTGGAAATCAAAGCACGGGCTTTGTGTTTCCTGACAATTTTACTTTAACAAGGTAGCTCCAGCTGCTGACTTGGGTTTATTGCATTCCTGAAAGACAAATCTCTGGGCAAGAATACTTTAAGAGCCCTGCTCCACAAATAAAGGCACTCAGCTTTATTTTTATGGTTCAGTGTATTTTACCAGGGGACCCCGCTGCCTGCCAGGCGGATGCTGCTGCTTTTTCACTCTCCTCCCTTCCCTCCCAGTACTCAGGCAGGCGCTGAGATCCTTTGCTGGCGACAGCAGACGTGGCTTGCTAATAGTGAGCTCAGTCTTGAGCTGCAGAAACAAACAGAGAGTGAGCCAGGGACCTTCGGGATGAAGAAGAGACATGGGGAGGAAGAGCG
>NW_009912256.1:56600-60245 GCF_000696875.1 Nestor notabilis
CTACTGCAGACAGTCCGCCCTGGCTCCTCAGAATCGTAGAACCAACCAGGTTGGAAAAGACCTTTAAGATCATCAAGTCCAACCATCTCCCAGCACTGCCAAGGCCACCACTAACCCATGGCACTGAAGGCCTCGTCTACACAGTTCCTGAATGCTTCCAGGGATGGTGATTCCATCACTTGGAGCTGCAGGCTGAGAGGCACCATGCAGCGCTCTCCCATGCAGGTACCTAAC
The DNA here is from genome assembly GCF_000696875.1 of Nestor notabilis. Classification (NCBI taxonomy): domain Eukaryota; kingdom Metazoa; phylum Chordata; class Aves; order Psittaciformes; family Psittacidae; genus Nestor; species Nestor notabilis. Next base: position 56,835 of record NW_009912256.1, read on the forward strand.
TCAGCCATGCAGGCTCGCAGGCATCAGAGGAGGAGGAGCAGCTTTCCCACTTGAGTGCTCTCAAGTTAAATGCTTCAAGACTGAATGCCCACCCTGGCAGTCTTCATGGAGGGAACATTTGACCCCACAGAGATTCCCTGTGAATGCTGGCCGAAGGGAGCCTCACACCCACAAGGAACCACATTCTTGTTAGCAAATGGGGACCTTGGCAGCCATCCTGAGCTGGAACATCCAGATCTTGAAGTGGAACAAACCCACAGTTGTCTCCAATTAGAGCACTCTGATGCGGAGGTTCAGTCGTACCCTTCCAGAACACTGTAGACAAATGCAACTGATGACATGGCCCACAGTGCAGAGCAATCAATCATAGCAAGACTTCAGTGAGCACATCTTTCAACCCATTTCAGTCAGTCAGAGTCAGGTCATGGCCACTTTTAATTCTGAAACCCTTCTCAGCACTTCTAGCAGGGCTCTTGTGAGCCCACAGACAGACATCAGTGGGACAAACATCTGGGAGAAGCAGAAGGGCCACCACTGAACTGCTGTGAAGACCTTCCAAAATTCAAATCCATTTGTTCTTTACGCAGCTGTACTGAAGACAGGCTGACAGAAAAGAGGGGTGTTGAAGGGCTGTATAGTGTGTGCACATGTAAACACAATTCAGCATCCTTGAACACCACCATTTATTGCTTTATGATGTTGATTCGGCAAGGCCTGAGCAAGGATGACACCCCACAGTTCACCCTGCGGTCATCCTGGAGAAGAGAAGGCTCCTGAAGGGGAGACTTTAGAGCAGCTCCGGTGCCTAAAGGGGCTACAGGAAACATGGAGAGGGGCTTTGGACAAGGGATGGAGGGACAGGACAAGGGGAATGGCTTGAACCTGCCCGAGGGGAGATTGAGATGAGCTCTTGGGCAGAAGTTCTTCCCTGGGAGGGTGCTGAGGTGCTGGCACAAGGTGCCCAGAGAAGCTGTGGCTGCCCCATCCCTGGCAGTGTTCAAGGCCAGGTTGGACACAGGGGCTTGGAGCAACCTGCTCTAGTGGAAGGGGTCCCTGCCCGTAGCAGGGGTTGGAGCTGGATGGGCTTTAATGTCTTTTCCAGCCCAAACCACTCTGTGATTCTGTGCTCTGCCTCTGCGCCCTCCAAGCCACATTCCATGAACACAGGGCCACACAGGCAGGGTCAGCTGGATTTCAGACTGGTGGCCTCTGCAACCACCAGCCCTCAGCTGTCAGAGATAGCCTGGAGGGCGCCCACATCCATCTACTGTGGCCCGTGTCACCCAAGGCATATATTCACCCCTTCCTGAACATCAGAAGTCACTGACATCCCTAGGGAAGGCACATGGGTTGAACACCAGCAGCAGGCAATGGCTAATGAAGTTTACCTGTGCTGCTTCACTGACTGGAACTGAAACATGGGATGTGAATCTCTAGAGCTGGGAGGAGTTTATGGCTGGAATCAAAGCTCTGGAAAAGGAAACTGGATGAAATCGCTCACTCTGCTGTGGACAGGAAAATCAATGCCTTACACTGAACTAGTGCAGTGATGCAACCCCCAGCACCAGCAGCACACTGACACAATGAGTCAGTGACAGGCCACGGTGAGACAAAGCCACTCAGGAAGGAGGAGAAGTGCTCTGCATGCAGAAGTGTCTGCAGTGAGACTGCTGTACAGCCCTTTGCTAAACAAAGCTGCATTCTTGGCTGATCTGCCAAGCCAGTATCGCGAGTGCATCATCTGCTTCATCTTAAGCTGAAGCAGCAGGAGGGGGACTCCGTTTCCCACTTCCTGGGGAAGGGGATGGCCAAGTGAGAAGCTCAGAACAGTGGTGCATGACTCAGTTATTTTTCTCTGCAATTGGAACTGCGTATAAAGCACCACCGCATGAAGACCTTTTGGCAGAGGGGGGCACCCAGCCCCAGCCCGCACAGCCGCCAGGGCCCGCAGCGCTGCTCTCTGCAGGTCGAGCAGTGCCCTCCGGTGGTCAGATCCCCGGCTCCAAGACCCACTTCATCGTAAAACCGGGGAGCAGAGCGCAGCTCCAACCTGCCCAAGCACAATTCTTTATTTGTCCTTCTCTGAGAAGCTGCAATTTCTTATCAAATATGTTACTGAGAGACAGAATCCCACCGGTGGCTGGGACCGTTACAGGGATCAGCGTCACGGCCACCAGCAGATGTCCCCAGCGCTCTCAGCAGCTGCTGCCACCACAGAGGGGGAAGTTCACTCGCATTCGAACACGCCACAGCAGAGGTATCAGTGTGCTCTCGCAAACAGCCTGTGTCGGAACTCGGGTGTCTGTGCACCTCCAGCATGACATTTTCAAACTCCTTCCTTGTCTACCCATGTGCAGGTGGGATGAAAGCAAACACAGTGCTGAGAGGCACGAGGTGCAAATTGGGTTAAACCCTGATTTATTATAAATAAACCTTATTTACTTGTAAGGGCAGTACCTAAACATCTTTCTTACATGGTACCAGGACATTATGTTACGCCCATTTATTGGCAGACATCAAGTCCATTTGCCCTTGAAAACAGAACAGTCCAAGCATCTCCTGCTCAGGCCAAGTCCTCAGCTCATTTCAGCCTCCAAAAAGCACCAGCTGAACTTCCTCAGTTCATCCTCCTCCTCTTTGAGGTCATCTTGGAGCACACGAAGCTGGTCACAGAAGCTGGTCCACATCAGATGCTGTTCTCTGTCAGGAGCCTGGTGAGCTGCACAGCTCTCGCTGGTTGTCCACAAACAGAGAGATCTTAAGAAGAGTATCTGAGTTGGAAGGATGAAAACAACCCCGTTAGCTTAATGCACTTTGTATTCTGTATGCACAAAAATCAACCTTGTTTCTAAGTAATAAAGAAAAGTTTAGGGAAAACTAACTTATCAGACCAAGTGAAATGGATCTCTAAACCCCTTGGTTTACTGCAAGGAAGGGCATCACCTCCAGTGGTGCCAGGGCGTGAGGGTGAGTATTTACAACTGAAGCTGTTCATGGTTGCAAAGACCAACTCCAAACCAAGCAAGGTCACCCACTGCCACCAAGACCAAGGCCAACACACAGTGCAAAGCCTGCATGGGATCTCCAGGGCTGAGACATCACCACAGACCTCAAGGAAGGGCCTCTTAGGCTGCTGTAAGTGGAACTACCTTGAACAACGTCTCCCTTGTAGCGCTCCAAAATCTTCTCCCAAGACTGCGGGAGGGTCTCCATGTCTGCCAGGTTGTCACAGCTGATGTGGAGGAAGAGAAGCTTGATCTCCAGGTACCTTCGCGCACGGTAAGGACAATAAAGAGGCAGGGGAACCCACCAAGGACAGCGAAGAGATGGAGGAACCCAACAACGACAGAGCCACCCACCAGCGCTGCCCGCGGAGCCCCCGCGCTGAAGGATACAGGTGCCGGTAGTAGC
>NW_009912257.1:0-929 GCF_000696875.1 Nestor notabilis
GATCTCGAAAGTTAAGCAGTATCAGGTTCAAGTCAAGTCCGGTCTAGGGTTAGATGACAATATAGAAGGACCACCAAGAGATTTTCCCCGAGACTCGACAGTCATGAGTGGCAGGGTTTGTGGGATAGTATGGGCAAGTCTCTAGGCCAGTGGGCCCCTCCAGTGCTTTGGAACCTCACCACTGAAAAAGTGCAAAATTCGGAAAAACTAGTAAACCACTTGAACAAGGTGTGCTGTCGTCCTGGTTATACAAGAGAGGGACAAATGGCGGCAACGTGCTGGGGCTTGGCCTGTGCCTACAGAGGCCCGCTCAACACAGTACACCAACACTATCCAGCACCAAAAAAGAGAAAAAAACATCTCTGAATCTAACGGCAAAGCATCAGACAATGCAGCTACTCCAACTCCAAGAGCTACACCAACTCCAGCAACAAGTACAGCAGCTACTCAAAACCAGACCGTCGCAGCCACTGACAACACAGCTGTTGGTGTTACTCAACCCCCAAGCAGACCATTTGCACCAACCCTGACAACAGACTCTGCAGCCACTCCAACCACAGTGACAGACACTGCAGCCACTCCAACCACAGTGACAGACACTGAAGCTAAACCAAATGGCCAATTCATGCCAATATTGGTTGCCCTTGCTTACAGAGCAAGGGGAAAAGCAAACGACAGGCACAAAGAGCAACCCATGCAGCGAAGAAAGATGAAGACCCAATGCATTTACTACAGGGGACAGCATCCAAACAAGAGTTACTACTACGTGGATCAGAGGAAGAAGAAGAAGAAGAAGAGGTGACTTCTCGACCCCAGACCTCAATCGAACTGTGGAATATGTGAAAAGATTTCACGTGTCTTTCAGGGGAACACATCATCACCTGGTTGCTCCAATGCTGGGACAATGGGGCCAATGGTCATGAACTAGA
>NW_009912257.1:1027-2393 GCF_000696875.1 Nestor notabilis
AAGCGAAGCAGCTGGGATCACTTGCTAAGGAAGGAGGAATTGACAAAGTGATTGCAAAAGAGAAGCGAGCCCTCAGCCTTTGAAGGCGGCTCTTGGCAGCTGTGAAGGAAAGGTTTCCTTACAAGGATGATGTTATGAGTCACTCAGCCAACTGGACTACGATAGGGAGAGGCATCCAGTCCCTGAGGCAATCAGCCTTTCTAGAGATGATCTATTGTAGGCCGGATGCCAGGGATATGTCCATAGATCCAGATGAGGTTGAATGTACACAACCCATGTGGCGGAAACTTACACGGAGTGCACCATCATCATATGCCCACTCATTGGCATCAGTGGCCTGGAATGACATAGCACCACCAACAGTGGATGAACCGATTCATCAGCTCTGAGAGTTCGAAGACAATCTCACCCCTTCCATCATTTCAGCTGTGGAAAAACTGTCCCAGGAGTTCAAACAATTGAGAGACGATTTTTCTGATCTATCCAGCTCCCCATGTGTACCAACCCATGCCTCAGCTGTTAACAGAAGGCGTCCTACTGCATGAGAGAGAAAATATAGGAGGTACATGCCATAGGGCACCCTATGGTTTTACCTGCAGGATCACGGAGAAGACATGAGAAAGTGGGATTGAAAACCTACCTCAGTTCTGGAGCAATGGGTGCGTGAACTGAAGAAGAGAACTACGGTCAAGGATAATCCTCACATGAAAGTTCCTGTTCCAGTCTCTGGTGAGCAGTTTCCCAGATGGTGTGGAAGAGCTGATTTTACTCCAGCTCCTGTGATAAGGGATACTAATCCCTTTCTACAAGACATAAGTGAACAATCTTGTGATGTCTATTAGAGGGCCCCTGCCTTCAGCCAGGTGGAGGAGTGGGACTATCAGGTTTACTGGACTGTGTGGATAAGATGGCCTGGCACATCAGTCCCACAGAAGTATAAGGCTCTGGTAGATACCAGTGCACAGTGTACCTTGATGCCATCAAGGTGTCAATGGGTGGAACCCATTTATATTTCTAGAGTGACAGGAGGATCCCAAGAGTTGACTGTACTGGAGGCTGAAATCAGCCTGACTGGGAGGAAGTGGCAAAAGCACCCCATTGTGACTGGTCCAGGGGCTCCATGCATCCTTGGCATAGACTATCTCAGCAGAGGATACTTCAAAGACCCAAAAGGGTACGGATGGGCTTTTGGTATTGCTGCCTTGGAGACAGAGGAAATTAAGCAGCTGTCTACCTTGCCCGGTCTCTCAGATGATCCTTCTGTTGTGGGGTTGCTGAAAGTTGAAGCACAACAAATGCCAATCTTGACCAAAACAGTGAACCAGCGGCAATATTGCACCAACCAAGACTCCCTGATTCCCATCCA
>NW_009912258.1:0-3496 GCF_000696875.1 Nestor notabilis
TAAGGTCCTTTCCAACCCTAACTCTTCTATGGTTCTGTGATTCTATGATTCGATATTTGTAAGTTCATTCTTTTTCATTTGCCATGCTGTTTCAAAATAGGATGTAAATAGAAAGCGTAAGAGATACTTACAGAGTCCAAAATTTATTATAGTTTATGACCTGTATTCAGGAAATGTGCTTTAACAAGTACCTACTTCTGAGCAGGTGCTTACAGCTTGTTGAATTTAAGCTAATGCTTAAATTATGCAATACTGAAGTTTATAGAGTAGTGAGAAAATGAGCGCCTCCCATACTGAACTACGGAACTCAAAGGCAGAAGAAATCCTATATAATTATTTTAATATGTCTAAAATTATTGAATATGTCAACTATGATACTTCTCACTGCTTGCTTTCATAGTGAGGTAACTTGTCCTTTCTCACTTTCCTGAGCTACACTGAAAGAAGCTAAAATTACATTTATGCTTCATTCAGTGTCAAATTCATTGGCCTGAGTCAAGTAAGATGCTATCAAAATTGACAATGTCACAAGGCTTTCAGCAGCAAAATCACAAGAAATTTTTCAGAATGTTTCTGAAGCTTCTTTGCTAAAATTTCAGATTTCTGTGTAGAAATACTGCATTTCCTTTATGTCTTATCAACACTGCCCTGAAATCACTTCCTCTGAAATATCGCTCCGCACCAATCGCTGTGTAAAAGCTGCTGGTGGCATAACAAAGTGCTGCTGCTGCGGCAGCAAGTCCTTGACCTTGCTGGGCTGTTTCCAGGGCCTGTGTGGGTTGACTGCTAGAGATGCATCTTGCTTGGAGAAGGCAGGAAGGAAGGAAGGAAAGAAGGAAATAGTAAATAGTATTGTGGAGTTACTTCTATTGATCATTTAAAACTAATAGTCTCAGACAGTGTAGGTTATCAAAAGAACGGAGATGGATAGAACACCTTAAATGTGTTTTGCTAACAATTTTTGCCCAGCTGAGGTACCTGTTTGCAGAAGATAAAAGAAATATTTAAAAGAAAGTTTGCTGCCTCATATGCTCAATCATGGACAGAACTTTAAAACTCAGTTTGTCAATATAGTGTGGCAGAAACAGAAAGCCATTATTGATAGTGTAGTTATCTCCTGAATATTGCATGTGATTCATCTGGTGGTATTCCTAGGTCTGACATTGTGGATCATAGTATAATATGTCAAAAACACAGCTGCAGATACCACACTCATGTTTTTTTCAAGGTTTAAATTTGTAAGCAAAAGCTGGTCTATACAAGATACTGGGTTATAGGTCAGGTCTAATTAGCTAGCAGAAATCTTTGATTCTTAAACACTTTTTATAGCCAACAGGGTCTAATGCCTGCTCTATTTGCCAAATTCTTTGTTCTTAATCAGAGCAAAATGCTTTTTTAATATTCAGGCCTACTTGCAAGCTATTGTTAAATATTTAATAGATGATCTTACAAAATTCTGCAGTGAAACAATTAGCATGCTATTATAGTAATCTGAGAATAGAAGATATTTTAAACAGAAGAGCTCTTTTTTCCTTTCTTAAGTCTTGCCAGAAAATGACCACTGCATTGAAAGCATTGAAATATTAGACACTAGTGAAATAGCTCAGCTTGTTTAATCTAATAGAGTGAAGTTTTGAACAAAGGGAACCATGGCTGTAAAAATATCGTGGCTGTAGTAGAAGATCAAACTAGCTCTTTCTTACATGAATTTTATTTCTCTCTGCAGGAAACAAACAAAACAAATTCATGAACAGCTGAAAGAAACACAGAATAGGAAAACCTACAGCCTAAATGCTTCCAGCATGATGGCAAAGTCAGAGTGTATGGCACAAAGCCAAGTCCAGCTGCAAAATGTAAGTAATCCTGCCAGCTACAACATTTAATAGCCTGGCTGAGTTCCTACTGCTGATGGCAGCACATCACCATGTTGCTATTAGCATCTGAGCAATGGGAACAAGAATTCTCACCTCTTTCATAAAATGTTTTCTATCAGGCCTGCTAATGGAAAACACCAAGCAGGGTTTTTTCTGAATTTATTTCAGTGGGTGCTGTTAAATTTTGATTATGTAACATCCCTTGCTGAGCCCCCAGCTCTGCATCCAGCAGTGGAAATTACTGTTAGAGTTTTCGTCAATACCTTAGCTCATATGTATGGTTTACAGCTGAAGTGGGGGTCCTTGATCCTAAGTGATTTCAAGTCTTCTGATAATTAATGAGCCTGCATGAAAAAATGTAAAGATTCGTCACAGTAAATTTAAAATCTAGATCTAAATTTACACATGTAAACTAGTGCCCAAGGGAAGACTGTGCAGATGGTCTCATTTTCCTGGATCATGAGTTAAAAGAACTTTGATACAAGAAAGAGGTTAGTTTGTTCCAACTAAATTTGAAATGTCTTAGTCGTTTTCTGTATATAGTTACACATAAGTTAATACAATACCACAATCATGAAATTCATAAAGAGTATTTGAAATAAGGAACTTGAAGACGACTAATTTATTTAGCCCTGGATGTAAGTTATTTTCCAATGCATGTCATTTTCTTCCCTATGCATATACACAATTAGTGATGTCTTATTTTGAACAAAGTCTTTGGAAAAAACTGAGAAGGCAATATAATAGGAAATCATAAGTTTTATTCAAGCCTTTCTAAATGCTTAACTGTTAAGTTTTGGTTTTGTTTTTTTGGGGGGGTTGATTGGTTGGTTTGTTTAAAAGAGTATCTTAGCATTGCTTAAAGGGCTGACTGCTGTTGTAGTCATAATATGCTCTGTGGTTGAGGAAAAATACACTATTTCAAGAAGGAAGATAGCTTCACTAAATTGGCATAATCACAGTTTAGGGAACATTGTGCAATTCTTTGTTTTACTTTCAGTTCATTCAGTCATACAGCCCCTTCTAGCCCCTAAAAAAAAAAAAAAAAAAGCTTTGGGGAGTGTTGTGTTGTAATGATGGCAACAAAAGGTAACATAAAGAGCTTCTGTATTGCTTTTGTTCTAGCATGTAAAGTATGTCTTGGTTAACATTAAGAATATGTTCTTTGTCTTTTTCTCAGTGTAATTCGGTGCAATATTTTTTTGACCCATCATCACTATGAACTATTTGATGTCTTCTGAGCAGCTGACAAACAAATCAACAAGCTTTATTTAAGTCTTTTTCTTTTGCCATGACAGTAATCATAATGGCTGAAGTAGCAGTTTGGAGATCCCTGATACTAGAGATTGAAAGCCATTATTATTATTTATTATTTTAATCCAAATTTGCTTTTCTGTTTTTAATGCTGTTCGGACTGGCATTTTCAGTGCTGATAATTAACACACCGTTTTCTTGTTCTTGTGGCTGCTTGCAGGCAGCTGTTTTCTTCTTGCCATTAATGCATTTTCCCTTTGGGAGCAAAGATACTAAGGAAGAAAACCAGAATGACCTTGTGCAGGATGTAGTGTAACAGTGCAAGGTAATAATGGTTTCTATTGTTAGCAAGATTTGAGTGCAGGAAT